>NW_021822270.1:0-32475 GCF_901001165.1 Salmo trutta
GAGAGAGAGAGAGAGAAGAGAGAGATAGAGAGAAGAGAGGAGACGAGGAGAGGGGAGAGAGAGAGAGAGAGGAGAGAGAGGAGAGGAGAGAGAGAGAGAGGAGAGAGAGAGAGAGAGAGGAGAGAGAGAGAGAGAGGAGAGAGAGGAGAGAGAGAGAGGAGAGAGAGAGAGAGAGAGAGGAGAGAGAGATACAAAGTGAAGGAGCTAGAGAACGAAGAGAGAGAGAAGAGAGAGAGAGATAGAGAGGAGAGATAGAAAGGAGAGATAGAGAGAAGAGAGAGAGAGATAGAGAGGAGAGATAGAAAGGAGAGATAGAGAGAAGAGAGAGATAGAAAGTGAAGAGCTAGAGAGAGAAGAGAGAGATAGAGAGATAGAGAGAAGAGAGAGGAAAGAGAGAGATAGAGAGATAGATAGAAGAAAGAGATAGAGAGAACAGAGAGATAGAGAAGAGAAAGTTCTAATATGTGACAGCCAGACAGCCAGACTAAGACTACTAGCCACTATTCCAGACTAAAGTAACATCTCTCTGTTTTTCATCCCCACCCTGTCCTCTAACGCCAGATGCTTTCTCTCTACCTCCGTCTTCCTCATCTCTCTCCTTTACTATATTCTCTGGTTTGTAGTGAGGCCAGCCTCTCTCTCTACCTCCCTCTTCCTCATCTCTCTCCTTTACTATATTCTCTGGTTTGTAGTGAGGCCAGCCTCTCTCTCTACCTCCCTCTTCCTCATCTCTCTCCTTTACTATATTCTCTGGTTTGTAGTGAGGCCAGCCTCTCTCTCTACCTCCGTCTTCCTCATCTCTCTCCTTTACTATATTCTCTGGTTTGTAGTGAGGCCAGCCTCTCTCTCTACCTCCCTCTTCCTCATCTCTCTCCTTTACTATATTCTCTGGTTTGTAGTGAGGCCAGCCTCTCTCTCTACCTCCCTCTTCCTCATCTCTCTCCTTTACTATATTCTCTGGTTTGTAGTGAGGCCAGCCTCTCTCTCTCAGAGCCATTGATGGACACACCAGAGTTGAAGAGAAACAGAGAAAACAGAATATGAAAGAGAGAAAACTTCACAGGCACTCACAGAGGAGGACGAGACTGTGTGTGTGTGTGTGTGTGTGTGTGTGTGTGTGTGTGTGTGTGTGTTCTGACCTCTGGCGGCCTCCTGTCCGTCCTTAGTGATCCTCCAATCCACCGCCACGCCCTCGCTCCCCCAGCTGACCAGTCTTACCCCCAGGCTCTGATTGGCTACGGTCAGCGGTGGGCAGTGCAGCTCCAACCGAGGGGGCAGAGCCACTCTGACCTCCCTGCGTGCACACACCTGGACACACACATATTCTGGTACATTCACACACATCCAAGCATGGGTTCTGTGTATTGTGTGTACTGTAACTTACAGTGTACAAGACTAAAAAGGTTTTCAGCTCTTTAACATCCAAGGTAAGAACGATAGAATTACCTCTAAAATGATAGAATTACCTCTAGAACGATAGAATTACCTCTAGAATGATAGAATGATAGAATTACCTCTAGAATGATAGAATTACCTCTAGAATGTTAGAATGATAGAATTACCTCTAGAACGATAGAATTACCTCTAGAATGATAGAATTACCTCTAGAATGATAGAATTACATCTAGAATGATAGAATGATAGAATTACCTCTAGAATGATAGAATTACCTCTAGAATGATAGAACGATAGAATTACCTCTAGAATGATAGAATTACATCTAGAATGATAGAATGATAGAATTACCTCTAGAATGATAGAATTACCTCTAGAACGATAGAATTACCTCTAGAATGATGGAATTACCTCTAGAATGATAGAATGATAGAATTACCTCTAGAATGATAGAATTACCTCTAGAATGATAGAATTACCTCTAGAATGATAGAATTACCTCTAGAATGATGGAATTACCTCTAGAATGATAGAATTACCTCTAGAATGATAGAATTACCTCTAGAATGATAGAATTACCTCTAGAATGATAGAATTACCTCTAGAATGATAGAATTACCTCTAGAATGTTAGAATGATAGAATTACCTCTAGAATGATAGAATTACCTCTAGAATGTTAGAATGATAGAATTACCTCTAGAATGATAGAATTACCTCTAGAATGATAGAATTACCTCTAGAATGATAGAATGATAGAATTACCTCTAGAATGATAGAATTACCTCTAGAACGATAGAATTACCTCTAGAATGATAGAATTACATCTACAATGATAGAATTATAGAATTACCTCTAGAATGATAGAATTACCTCTAGAACGATAGAATTACCTCTAGAATGATAGAACGATAGAATTACCTCTAGAATGATAGAATGATAGAAATATCTCTATAATGATAGAATGATAGAATTACCTCTAGAATGATAGAATTACCTCTAGAATGATAGAATTACCTCTAGAACGATAGAATTACCTCTAGAATGATAGAATGATAGAAATATCTCTATAATGATAGAATGATAGAATTACCTCTAGAATGATAGAATTACCTCTAGAATGATAGAATTACATCAAGAACGATAGAATTACCTCTAGAACGATAGAATTACCTCTAGAATGATAGAATTACATCTAGAATGATAGAATTACCTCTAGAAAGATAGAATTACCTCTAGAACGATGGAATTACCTCTAGAATGATAGAATTACCTCTTGAACGATAGAATTACCTCTAGAATGATAGAATTACATCTAGAATGATAGAATTACCTCTAGAAAGATAGAATTACCTCTAGAATGATAGAACGATAGAATTACCTCTAGAATGATAGAATTACCTCTAGAATGATAGAATTACCTCTAGAATGATAGAATTACCTCTAGAATGATAGAATAATAGAATTACATCTAGAATGATAGAATGATAGAATGACATCTAGAATGATAGAATTACCTCGAGAATGATAGAATTACCCCTAGAATGATAGAATGATAGAATTACCTCTAGAATGATAGAATTACCTCTAGAACGACAGAATTTCCTCTAGAATGATAGAATTACCTCTAGAACGATCGAATTACCTCTAGAATGATAGAATTACATCTACAATGATAGAATGATAGAATGACATCTAGAATGATAGAATTACCTCTAGAATGATAGAATGATAGAATGACATCTAGAATGATAGAATTACCTCTAGAATGATAGAATGATAGAATTACATCTAGAATGATAGAATTACATCTAGAATGATAGAACAATAGAATTACCTCTAGAACAATAGAATTACCTCTAGAATTATAGAATTACCTCTAGAACGATAGAACGATAGAATTACCTCTAGAATGATAGAATTACCTCTAGAATGATAGAATTACCTCTAGAATGATAGAATGATAGAATTACCTCTAGAATGATAGAACGATAGAATTACCTCTAGAACGATAGAATTACCTCTAGAATGATAGAATTACCTCTAGAATGATAGAATGATAGAATTACCTCTAGAATGATAGAATTACCTCTAGAACGATAGAATGATAGAATTACCTCTAGAACGATAGAATTACCTCTAGAACGATAGAATTACCTCTAGAATGATAGAATTACCTCTAGAATGATAGAATTACCTCTAGAACGATAGAATGATAGAATTACCTCTAGAACGATAGAATTACCTCTAGAACGATAGAATGATAGAATTACCTCTAGAACGATAGAATTACCTCTAGAACGATAGAATGATAGAATTACCTCTAGAATGATAGAATTACCTCTAGAATGATAGAATTACCTCTAGAACGATAGAATGATAGAATTACCTCTAGAACGATAGAATTACCTCTAGAACGATAGAATTACCTCTAGAATGATAGAATTACCTCTAGAATGATAGAATGATAGAATTACCTCTAGAATGATAGAACGATAGAATTACCTCTAGAACGATAGAATTACCTCTAGAATGATAGAATTACCTCTAGAATGATAGAATTACCTCTAGAATGATGGAACGATAGAATTACCTCTAGAACGATAGAATTACCTCTAGAATGATAGAATTACCTCTAGAATGATAGAATTACCTCTAGAATGATAGAATGATAGAATTACCTATAGAACGATAGAACGATAGAATTACCTCTAGAATGATAGAATGATAGAATTACCTCTAGAATGATAGAACGATAGAATTACCTCTAGAATGATAGAATTACATCTAGAACGATAGAATTACCTCTAGAATGATAGAACGATAGAATTACCTCTAGAATGATAGAATTACCTCTAGAATGATAGAATTACATCTAGAACGATAGAATTACCTCTAGAATGATAGAATTACCTCTAGAACGATAGAATTACCTCTAGAATGATAGAACGATAGAATTACCTCTAGAATGATAGAATTACCTCTAGAATGATAGAACGATAGAATGATAGAATTACCTCTAGAACGATAGAATTACCTCTAGAATGATAGAACGATAGAATGATAGAATTACCTCTAGAACGATAGAATGATAGAATTACCTCTAGAATGATAGAACGATAGAATGATAGAATTACCTCTAGAACGATAGAATTACCTCTAGAATGATAGAATTACCTCTAGAATGATAGAATTACCTCTAGAACGATGGAATTACCTCTAGAATGATAGAACGATAGAATTACCTCTAGAATGATAGAACTAAATGATAAAGGGTTACCTCCTTGGGTCCGGCCCAGGCGGTGACACTGACAGGGTAGCGCCCAGGGACGGCGTATTTATGACGCGTTGTCATGTCGACCGTTTCCGTAGCGTTGACCCGGGGTGAAAGGTCACCGAAGTCCCAGGAGAGAGTGACAGGGGTCACCGAAGAGAGGATGGACAGATGAGCGGAGGAGTGGACGCTGACGGGAGGGAAAGGAGGGAGAGACGCAGCGAAGTCCACCGCAAAGACGTCATGGGCCAACGTCCAGCCACATTCCTTTAACCAAATCATAACAAAGTTGGAGTTAGTATCACAGCTAAGTACTTTAACCAATCAGAAGACAGCTACAGTTAGTATCACAGCTAAGTACTTTAACCAATCAGAAGACAGCTACAGTTAGTATCACAGCTAAGTACTTTGTAAATCACAATACAGAGCTGCTACATCTGTACTGTATGTTACTATGTACACTGCTTTCAGAAAGTATTCATACCCCTTGACTTATTCCACATTTTGTTGTGTTACAGCCTTTAAAATGGATTAAATTGTTTTTTTCTCTCACCCAGCTACACACAATACCCCATAATGACAAAGTGAATACATGCTTTTACATCATTTTGCAAGTTTATTGAAAATGAAATACATTAATATATAATTTACATAAGTATTCACACCACTGAGTCAATACTTTGTAGAAACACCTTTGACAGCTGTGAGTCTTCCTGGGAAAGTCTCTAAGAGCTTTGCACACCTGGATTGTACAATATTTGTTCTGTCAAGTTGATTGTTGATCATTCCTAGACAGACATTTTCAAGTCTTGCCATAGATTTTCAAGCCGATTGATGACAAAACCTGTAACTAGGCCACTCAGAAAGATTCAATGTCATCTTGGTAAGCAACTCCAGTGTAGATCTGGCCTTGTGTTTTAGGTTATTATCCTGCTGAAAGGTGAATTAATCTCCCAGTGTAAAGCAGGCTGAACCTCTAGGATTTTGCCTGTGCTTAGCTCTATTCCATTTATTTTTATCCTAAAAAAACTCCTTAGTCTTTGCTGATGACAAGCATACCCATAACATGATGCAGCCACCCAAAAAAGTCAAACTTAAAAAGGTTTTATATACAGTATATGAAGAGTGATATGTTGTGTTGGATTTCCCCCAAACATAACGCTTTGTATCCCGGACAAAGTTCATTTATTTGCCACGTTTTTTGCAATTTTACTTTAGTGCCGTATTGCAAACAGGATGCATGTTTTATATATATTTTTTAAATGTAACAGACCTTTTCACTGTCATTTAGATTAGTATTGTGGAGTAACTATGTTGGAGTAACAATGTTATTGATCCATCCTGTTTTCTCCTATCACAGCTAGTAAACTCTGTAACTGTTTTAAAGTCACCATTGGCCTCACTGCGAAATCCCTGAGCGGTTTCCTTCCTCTCCGGCAACTGAGTTAGGAAGGACGCCTGTATCTTTATAGTGACTGGGTGTATAGATACACCATCCAAAGTGTAACTAATAACTTTACCATACTCAAAAGGTACATTCAATGTATTTTTAGTTATATATATACACATCTACCAATAGGTGGCCTTCTTTATGAGCCATTGGAAAGCCTCCCAGGTCTTTGTGGTTGATTCTGTTTTTGAAATTCACTGCTTGACTGAGGGATCTTACAGATAATTGTATGTGTGGGGTACAGAGATGAGGTAGTCATTCACAAATCATGTCAAACACTATTATTGCACACAGAGTGAGTTCATGCAACTTATTATGTGACTTGTTAAGCATATTTTTATTACTGAACGTATTAAGGCTTGTCATAGCAAAGTGGTTGAATACTTATTGACTCAAGACATTTCAGCTTTGCATTTTTAATTAATTAGTAAAAATGTCTAAAAACATAATTCCACTTTGACATTATGGGGTATTGTGGGTAGGCCAGTGACATAAAATCGCAATGTAATCCATTTTAAATTCAGGCTGTACCATGTGGAAAACCTCAAGGAGTGTGAATACTTTCTGAAGACACTGTATATGTACTAATGTAAATAGTTTTCGATAACAAAGTCATCAGGAAGTTAGAACAAAAACAAGGAAGTAATCAGGAAGTTATAACAAAAACATGGAAGTCATCAGGAAGTTATAACAAAAACAAGGAAGTAATCAGGAAGTTATAACAAAAACAAGGAAGTAATCAGGAAGTTATAACAAAAACAAGGAAGTAATCAGGAAGTTATAACAAAAACAAGGAAGTAATCAGGAAGTTATAACAAAAACAAGGAAGTAACCAGGACGTCGTAACAAAAACAAGGAAGTAATCAGGACGTCGTAACAAAAACAAGGAAGTAACCAGGAAGTTACAACAAAGAAAAAGTTATGAAGAAGTCATTAGCCAGTCTCCGTCCACCTTCATGACGTGAGGCTTGGTGCAGGCAGCAGAGCACTGAGCTTCACTGATGCGGTTGGGTTCATAGTTGGTGCTGCAGAGACACTCCCTCCGGGCCCCCAGGCCCCCGTAGCGCTGGGAGGCCCCGTAACACACAGAGTTACACTCCTCCCGGGAGAAGTTACCCGGCGTGGACGAAGAGAAGATGACCAGCTCACTGCCTCCTCCGCTGTGGTCACTGTCCTCCAGACAGGCTGCATAGTTCAGACCTGGTTAATCAAGACATTAATCAATCAACCAAGCAATACATCTAGAAATTAATGAATTACAACAACTGTGTATACTGTCCTCCAGACACACAGTACAGTTCACAGATCAATCAACTCAACAACTACTGCTATGTGTGTGTGTGTGTGTGTGTGTGGTGCGTGCGTGGTGTGTGTGTGTGTGTGTGTGTGTGTGTGGTGTGTGTGTGTGTGTGTGTGTGTGTGTGTGCGTGGGTGTGTGTGTGTGTGTGTGTGTGTGCGTGTGTGTGTGTGTGTGTGTGTGTGTGTGTGTGTGTGTGCGTGTGTGTGTGTGTGTGTGTGTCTTACCGCAGGTGAGCAGTGACACATTGAGAAGTGGCTGGTGTCTCAGGTCGGGCGGTTGGACACAGAGCATGTTCTCTGGGTGACGTACAAGCACTCCCCTCTCCTGAAGCCAGCTCACCAGACGACATAACTTACAGTCACACACTAACGGGTTGCTGCTTAAGTCACTGTGGAGGGGGAGGGAGGGAGGAGAGGGGGAGGGAGGGGGGGAGAGAGGGAGGAAGGAGAGGGATGGGAGGAGAGAGGAGAGGGAGGAGGGGGGAGGGAAAGACAGAAAGAGAGAGGAAGGGAGGAAAAAGGGAGGAGAGGGATGGAGGAGAGAAGAGAGGGAGGAAAGGGGAGGGAGTGAAAGAGAGAGGAAGGGAGGAGATGGATGGGAGGAGAGGGATGGAGGAGAGAAGAGAGGGAGGAGAGGGGAGGGAGTGAAAGAGAGAGGAAGGGAGGAGATGGATGGGAGGAGAAGGAGGAGAGGGAGGGAAAGAGAGAGGAAGGGAGGAGGAGGATGGGAGGAGAGAGGAGAGGGAGGAGGGGGGAGGGATGGGAAAGAGAAAGGGAGGAGAAGGATGGGAGGAGAGAAGAGAGGGAGGAGAGGGGGAGGGAGGGAGAGAGTTGGACAGGGTTGGGTACAGAAGTTAAGAGAGAGGAAGAAGAGGGAATGAGAGACAAGGGAGAGAAGAGAGGGAGGAGTGGAGTATAATTAACATTAGTGTTCTTTGTGTGGGTGTGAGAGTGAGTTCATAGTGGAAATCTAAACATCAGAGAAATAACAGAGAGATCATACCAACACATTCTCTCTCTGTCTATTTTAGTCTCTGTTTCAGTTGGCTTTATGGGTGGGTACAGTCTATTTACATTGAACCAATACGGCCCGAAGGGGGTGTGGTATATGGCCAACATACAGCGACTAGGTGCTGTTCTCACAGTCTGATATACCACAGCTGTCAGTCAGTCAGCATTCAGGGCTCCAACCAGCCAGTTTCTAATGAAGTACATACCATATAGAGACATATACCATATAGAGACATATACCATATGGAGACATATACCATATAGAGACATATACCATATAGAGACATATACCATATAGAGACATATACCATATAGAGACATATACCATATAGAGGCATATACCATATAGAGACACATACCATATAGAGACATATACCATATAGAGACATATACCATATGGAGACATATACCATATAGAGACATATACCATATAGAGACATATACCATATAGAGACATATACCATATGGAGACATATACCATATAGAGACATATACCATATAGAGACATATACCATATAGAGACATATACCATATAGAGACATATACCATATAGAGACATATACCATATAGAGACATATACCATATAGAGACATATACCATATGGAGACATATACCATATAGAGACATATACCATATAGAGACATATACCATATAGAGACATATACCATATAGAGACATATACCATATAACAGTAGGACAACAGGACATCTGGACTGAGATGAACATCTTTAATAATCACACACTTACCTAACCAGAGAGAGAGAACGAGAGAAAGAGAGAGAGAGAGAGAGAGAGAGAGAGAGAGAGAGAGAGAGAGAGAGAGAGAGGGATGAAGAGAGAGAGAGAGAGAGAGAGAGAGAGAGAGAGAGTAGAGTGCTCTTACTTACATTTCTGTTAAATTAAATAAATTATCACATATTTCTTCTTCTATGGTGGTGATCTGGTTGTTACTCAAATCTCTGAAAAAGATAAAGAACGAGACAGAGGATGACAGACACATATCACCATGACAACCTCCGCCCTCTCTAACCGCCACGCCCTCTCTAACCGCCACGCCCTCTCTAACCTCCACGCCCTCTCTAACCTCCACGCCCTCTCTAACCTCCACGCCCTCTCTAACCGCCACGCCCTCTCTAACCGCCACGCCCTCTCTAACCTCCACGCCCTCTCTAACCTCCACGCCCTCTCTAACCTCCACGCCCTCTCTAACTTCCACGCCCTCTCTAACCGCCACGCCCTCTCTAACCGCCACGCCCTCTCTAACCGCCACGCCCTCTCTAACCTCCACGCCCTCTCTAACCGCCACGCCCTCTCTAACCTCCACGCCCTCTCTAACCTCCACCTCCACGCCCTCTCTAACCTCCACGCCCTCTCTAACCTCCACGCCCTCTCTAACCTCCGCCCTCTCTAACCGCCACGCCCTCTCTAACCGCCACGCCCTCTCTAACCTCCGCCCTCTCTAACCGCCACGCCCTCTCTAACCGCCACGCCCTCTCTAACCTCCGCCCTCTCTAACCTCCACGCCCTCTCTAACCTCCACGCCCTCTCTAACCTCCGCTCTCTCTAACCGCCACGCCCTCTCTAACCTCCACGCCCTCTCTAACCTCCACGCCCCCTCTAACCTCCACGCCCCCTCTAACCTCCACGCCCTCTCTAACCTCCACGCCCTCTCTAACCTCCACGCCCTCTCTAACCCCCACGCCCTCTCTAACCCCCACGCCCTCTCTAACCGCCACGCCCTCTCTAACCTCCACGCCCCCTCTAACCTCCACGCCCTCTCTAACCTCCACGCCCTCTCTAACCTTCACACTTTACATTCTACCCTTGTTTGTAAATGACCTGCCTGCTAAAATAAAGGTACAATTAAATGTAAATGAAATAACCCCTCTTCCCCTAGTTAAACCTCCCACCTCCATAATGGCCCCTCTTCCCCTAGTTAAACCTCCCACCTCCATAATGGCTCCTCTTCCCCTAGTTAAACCTCCCACCTCCATAATGGCCCCTCTTCCCCTAGTTAAACCTCCCACCTCCTAATGGCCCCTCTTCCCCTAGTTAAACCTCCCACCTCCATAATGGCCCCTCTTCCCGTAGTTAAACCTCCCACCTCCATAATGGCCCCTCTTTCCCTAGTTAAACCTCCCACCTCCATAATGGCCCCTCTTCCCCTAGTTAAACCTCCCACCTCCATAATGGCCCCTCCTCCCCTAGTTAAACCTCCCACCTCCATAATGGCTCCTCTTCCCCTAGTTAAACCTCCCACCTCCATAATGGCCCCTCTTCCCCTAGTTAAACCTCCCACCTCCATAATGGCCCCTCTTCCCCTAGTTAAACCTCCCACCTCCATAATAGCCCCTCTTCCCCTAGTTAAACCTCCCACCTCCATAATGGCCCCTCTTCCCCTAGTTAAACCTCCCACCTCCATAATGGCCCCTCTTCCCCTAGTTAAACCTCTCACCTCCATAATGGCCCCTCTTCCCCTAGTTAAACCTCCCACCCTCCATAATGGCCCCTCTTCCCCTAGTTAAACCTCCCACCTCCATAATGGCCCCTCTTTCCCTAGTTAAACCTCCCACCCTCCATAATGGCCCCTCTTTCCCTAGTTAAACCTCCCACCCTCCATAATGGCCCCTCTTTCCCTAGTTAAACCTCCCACCTCCATAATGGCCCCTCTTCCCCTAGTTAAACCTCTCACCTCCATAATGGCCCCTCTTCCCCTAGTTAAACCTCCCACCCTCCATAATGGCCCCTCTTCCCCTAGTTAAACCTCCCACCTCCATAATGGCCCCTCTTTCCCTAGTTAAACCTCCCACCCTCCATAATGGCCCCTCTTTCCCTAGTTAAACCTCCCACCCTCCATAATGGCCCCTCTTTCCCTAGTTAAACCTCCCACCTCCATAATGGCCCCTCTTCCCGTAGTTAAACCTCACACCTCCATAATGGCCCCTCTTCCCCTAGTTAAACCTCCCACCTCCATAATGGCCCCTCTTCCCCTAGTTAAACCTCCCACCCTCCATAATGGCCCCTCTTCCCCTAGTTAAACCTCCCACCTGCATAATGGCCCCTCTTCCCGTAGTTAAACCTCCCACCTCCATAATGTCCCCTCTTCCCCTAGTTAAACCTCCCACCTCCATAATGGCCCCTCTTCCCCTAGTTAAACCTCCCACCTCCATAATGGCCCCTCTTCCCCTAGTTAAACCTCCCACCTCCATAATGGCCCCTCTTCCCCTAGTTAAACCTCCCACCTCCATAATGGCCCCTCTTTCCCTAGTTAAACCTCACACCTCCATAATGGCCCCTCTTCCCGTAGTTAAACCTCCCACCTCCATAATGGCCCCTCTTTCCCTAGTTAAACCTCCCACCTCCATAATGGCCCCTCTTTCCCTAGTTAAACCTCCCACCTCCATAATGGCCCCTCTTCCCCTAGTTAAACCTCCCACCTCCATAATGGCCCCTCTTCCCGTAGTTAAACCTCCCACCTCCATAATGGCCCCTCTTCCCCTAGTAAAACCTCCCACCTCCATAATGGCCCCTCTTCCCTAGTTAAACCTCCCACCTCCATAATGGCCCCTCTTCCCCTAGTTAAACCTCCCACCTCCATAATGGCCCCTCTTCCCCTAGTTAAACCTCCCACCTCCATAATGGCCCCTCTTCCCCTAGTTAAACCTCCCACCTCCATAATGGCCCTCTTCCCCTAGTTAAACCTCCACTCATAATGGCCCCTCTTTCCCTAGTTAAACCTCACACCTCCATAATGGCCCCTCTTCCCGTAGTTAAACCTCCCACCTCCATAATGGCCCCTCTTTCCCTAGTTAAACCTCCCACCTCCATAATGGCCCCTCTTCCCCTAGTTAAACCTCCCACCTCCATAATGGCCCCTCTTCCCCTAGTTAAACCTCCCACCTCCATAATGTCTGGCTGTGTGGTGGTTTGGACAGTGCTGATGGAAAACACTGGAACAGACTGGTAGGAGGAAAGGAGAGGGGTTGGGTGGCAGAGAGAAGGAGGGGTTGGGTGGCAGAGAGGGGTTGGGTGGCAGAGAGAAGGAGGGGTTGGGTGGCAGAGAGAAGGAGGGGTTGGGTGGCAGAGAGAAGGAGGGGTTGGGTGGCAGAGAGAAGGAGGGGTTGGGTGGCAGAGAGAAGGAGGGGTTGGGTGGCAGAGAGAAGGAGGGGTTGGGTGGCAGAGAGAAGGAGGGGTTGGGTGGCAGAGAGAAGGAGGGGTTGGGTGGCAAGAAGAAAGCTGTGAAGGAGAGGGTGGAGGCATTTGGTGGGGTGAGAGGATGGTTGAGACTGGTATAAAGAGAGAGAGAGGAGAGATGGAGGGATGGATGGAGGGGAGGGAGGAGAGAAGGAGAGAAGGAGATAGAGAGAGATGGATGGAGGGAGAGAGAGAGAGAAGGAGAGAGAGAGAGAGATGGATGGAGGGAGGGAGAAAAGGAGAGAGAGAGATGGATGGAGGGAGAGAAGGAGAGAGAGAGATGGATGGAGGGAGAGAGAGAAGGAGAGAGAGAGATGGATGGATGGAGAGAAGGAGAGAGAGAGATGGATGGATGGAGGGAGAGAGAGAAGGAGAGAGAGAGAGAGATGGATGGAGGGAGAAAAGGAGAGAGAGAGATGGATGGAGGGAGAGAAGGAGAGAGAGAGAGAGATGGATGGAGGGAGAGAGAGAGAGAGAAGGAGATAGAGAGAGATGGATGGAGTGAGAGAGAGAAGGAGAGAGAGAGAGAGATGGATGGAGGGAGAAAAGGAGAGAGAGAGATGGATGGAGGGAGAGAAGGAGAGAGAGAGAGAGATGGATGGATGGAGGGAGAGAGAGAGAGAAGGAGAGAGAGAGAGAGATGGATGGAGGGAGAGGAGAGAGAGAGATGGATGGATGGAGGGAGAGAGAGAGAGAAGGAGAGAGAGAGATCTGGAAGTAGAGCCGACAGAGCAGGGGGAGAAGCCAGCTAGAATTGTGCTTAATGGTTCTGTGATTGGTGTGTGTTCCTCTCAGCACAGCCAGACCTCTCCTGGGGGTTCTGCCTACTTAAATACAGACTAAACCACACTGATTTTCCTCTCCTCCCTCCTCCTCTTTTCCGTCCTTCCCCCCTTCCTCCCCCTCTCTCCTCCCATCATCCCCCTCTCATCCCCCTCTCCTCCTCTAGGTGACATACAGTATAGAGGACAGGGGCCTGGAGCAGAAGACCCCTCTGGGGAGAACACTGATTCTGTTGTCCTGTAGATACCTGAGAGAGAGAGAGAGAGAGAGAGAGGGGAGGAGAAAGAGTGAGAGAGAGAGGGAGAGAGAGGGGGAGGAGAGAGAGAAAGGGAGAGAAAGAGAGAGGGGGAGGAGAGAGAGACAGGGAGAGAAAGAGAGAGGGGAGGAGAGAAAGAGAGAGAGAGAAAAAGAGAGGGGGAGAGAGGGGGAGCTGTTATCAGACATGGACCAACACACACACACAAACACACAGCCAGCTATACTCACAGTTCTCGTAGGGAGGTGAGTTGATCAAAGAGACTTGGTTCTAGAGATGAGATACGGTTCCTGGACAGATCTCTGTAAGGAGGAAATAAAACATTAACACACACACACACACACACACACACACACACACACACACACACACACACACACACACCTCCAGAAATTCCCACTCATCTGCTGCAATTAGGCAGAAAATCTACTGTACTGCCAACCTCATCCTCTCTCCTTCCATCCCCCATGGAGGCAGCTAGCCTAGCGGTTAAGAGTGTCGGGCCACTAGCCTAGTGGTTAAGAGTGTCGGGCCACTAGCCTAGCGGTTAAGAGTGTCGGGCCACTAGCCTAGCGGTTAAGAGTGTAGGGCCACTAGCCTAGTGGTTAAGAGTGTAGGGCCACTAGTCTAGTGGTTAAGAGTGTCGGGCCACTAGCCTAGTGGTTAAGAGTGTAGGGCCACTAGCCTAGTGGTTAAGAGTGTCGGGCCACTAGCCTAGCGGTTAAGAGTGTCGGGCCACTAGCCTAGCGGTTAAGAGTGTCGGGCCACTAGCCTAGTGGTTAAGAGTGTAGGGCCACTAACCTATTGGTTAAGAGTGTCGGGCCACTAGCCTAGTGGTTAAGAGTGTAGGGCCACTAGCCTAGTGGTTAAGAGTGTAGGGCCACTAACCTATTGGTTAAGAGTGTCGGGCCACTAGCCTAGTGGTTAAGAGTGTAGGGCCACTAGCCTATTGGTTAAGAGTGTAGGGCCACTAGCCTAGTGGTTAAGAGTGTAGGGCCACTAGCCTAGTGGTTAAGAGTGTAGGGCCACTAGTCTAGTGGTTAAGAGTGTAGGGCCACTAGCCTAGTGGTTAAGAGTGTCGGGCCACTAGCCTATTGGTTAAGAGTGTCGGGCCACTAGTCTAGTGGTTAAGAGTGTCGGGCCACTAGCCTAGTGGTTAAGAGTGTAGGGCCACTAGTCTAGCGGTTAAGAGTGTCGGGCCACTAGCCTAGTGGTTAAGAGTGTCGGGCCACTAGCCTAGCGGTTAAGAGTGTAGGGCCACTAGCCTAGTGGTTAAGAGTGTAGGGCCACTAGCCTAGTGGTTAAGAGTGTCGGGCCACTAGCCTAGTGGTTAAGAGTGTCGGGCCACTAGCCTAGTGGTTAAGAGTGTAGGGCCACTAGCCTAGTGGTTAAGAGTGTAGGGCCACTAGCCTAGCGGTTAAGAGTGTAGGGCCACTAGCCTAGTGGTTAAGAGTGTCGGGCCACTAGCCTAGTGGTTAAGAGTGTAGGGCCACTAGTCTAGTGGTTAAGAGTGTAGGGCCACTAGCCTAGTGGTTAAGAGTGTAGGGCCACTAGCCTAGTGGTTAAGAGTGTCGGGCCACTAGCCTAGCGGTTAAGAGTGTCGGGCCACTAGCCTAGTGGTTAAGAGTGTCGGGCCACTAGCCTAGTGGTTAAGAGTGTAGGGCCACTAGCCTAGTGGTTAAGAGTGTAGGGCCACTAGTCTAGTGGTTAAGAGTGTAGGGCCACTAGTCTAGTGGTTAAGAGTGTAGGGCCACTAGTCTAGTGGTTAAGAGTGTAGGGCCACTAGTCTAGTGGTTAAGAGTGTAGGGCCACTAGTCTAGTGGTTAAGAGTGTAGGGCCACTAGCCTAGTGGTTAAGAGTGTAGGGCCACTAGCCTAGCGGTTAAGAGTGTCGGGCCACTAGCCTAGCGGTTAAGAGTGTAGGGCCACTAGCCTAGCGGTTAAGAGTGTAGGGCCACTAGCCTAGTGGTTAAGAGTGTAGGGCCACTAGCCTAGTGGTTAAGAGTGTCGGGCCACTAGCCTAGTGGTTAAGAGTGTCGGGCCACTAGCCTAGTGGTTAAGAGTGTCGGGCCACTAGCCTAGTGGTTAAGAGTGTAGGGCCACTAGCCTAGTGGTTAAGAGTGTAGGGCCACTAGTCTAGTGGTTAAGAGTGTAGGGCCACTAGTCTAGTGGTTAAGAGTGTAGGGCCACTAGTCTAGTGGTTAAGAGTGTAGGGCCACTAGTCTAGTGGTTAAGAGTGTAGGGCCACTAGTCTAGTGGTTAAGAGTGTAGGGCCACTAGCCTAGTGGTTAAGAGTGTCGGGCCACTAGTCTAGTGGTTAAGAGTGTAGGGCCACTAGCCTAGTGGTTAAGAGTGTAGGGCCACTAGCCTAGTAGTTAAGAGTGTCGGGCCACTAGTCTAGTGGTTAAGAGTGTCGGGCCACTAGCCTAGTGGTTAAGAGTGTCGGGCCACTAGCCTAGTGGTTAAGAGTGTAGGGCCACTAGCCTAGCGGTTAAGAGTGTAGGGCCACTAGCCTAGCGGTTAAGAGTGTCGGGCCACTAGCCTAGTGGTTAAGAGTGTAGGGCCACTAGCCTAGCGGTTAAGAGTGTAGGGCCACTAGCCTAGCGGTTAAGAGTGTAGGGCCACTAGCCTAGCGGTTAAGAGTGTCGGGCCACTAGCCTAGCGGTTAAGAGTGTAGGGCCACTAGCCTAGTGGTTAAGAGTGTAGGGCCACTAGCCTAGTGGTTAAGAGTGTAGGGCCACTAGCCTAGCGGTTAAGAGTGTAGGGCCACTAGCCTAGCGGTTAAGAGTGTAGGGCCACTAGCCTAGCGGTTAAGAGTGTAGGGCCACTAGCCTAGCGGTTAAGAGTGTCGGGCCACTAGCCTAGCGGTTAAGAGTGTCGGGCCACTAGCCTAGCGGTTAAGAGTGTCGGGCCACTAGCCTAGCGGTTAAGAGTGTCGGGCCACTAGCCTAGCGGTTAAGAGTGTCGGGCCACTAGCCTAGCGGTTAAGAGTGTCGGGCCACTAGCCTAGTGGTTAAGAGTGTCGGGCCACTAGCCTAGCGGTTAAGAGTGTCGGGCCACTAGCCTAGCTGCTAAGAGTGTCGGGCCACTAGCCTAGCTGTTAAGAGTGTAGGGCCACTAGCATAGTGGTTAAGAGTGTAGGGCCACTAGCCTAGTGGTTAAGAGTGTCGGGCCACTAGCCTAGCTGTTAAGAGTGTCGGGCCACTAGCCTAGCGGTTAAGAGTGTCGGGCCACTAGCCTAGTGGTTAAGAGTGTCGGGCCACTAACCTAGCGGTTAAGAGTGTCGGGCCACTCTTAACCGCTAGGTCGCTGGTTCGAATCCCCGAGCTGCCCAAGGTGCCCTGGAGCAAAGCAGCTGTTAACCCCATTAACAACTGTCTCCGGGTGCTGATGACGTGGACCCCCATTAACAACTGTCTCCGGGTGCTGATGACGTGGACCCCCATTAACAACTGTCCCCCGGGTGCTGATGACGTGGACCCCCATTAACAACTGTCCCCGGATGCTGATGACGTGGACCCCCATTAACAACTGTCTCCGGGTGCTGATGACGTGGACCCCCATTAACAACTGTCCCCCGGGTGCTGATGACGTGGACCCCCATTAACAACTATCTTCAACTGACTAGGAATCCCCCTCCATCCATCCACGAATGAAGACAGAAATACAGCCCCAATGGGTCCAGACACAGAACAAACATCCACTAGGATCACTGCTTTACCACACCTGCTCTGTGGGACTACAGGGAGACACCTGCTCTGTGGGACTACAGGGAGACACCTGCTCTGTGAGACTACAGGGAGACACCTGCTCTGTGGGACTACAGGGAGACACCTGCTCTGTGGGACTACAGGGAGACACCTGCTCTGTGAGACTACAGGGAGACACCTGCTCTGTGGGACTACAGTGAGACACCTGCTCTGTGGGACTACAGGGAGACACCTGCTCTGTGGGACTACAGGGAGACACCTGCTCTGTGGGACTACAGGGAGACACCTGCTCTGTGAGACTACAGGGAGACACCTGCTCTGTGTGACTACAGGGAGACACCTGCTCTGTGGGACTACAGGGAGACACCTGCTCTGTGTGACTACAGGGAGACACCTGCTCTGTGAGACTACAGGGAGACACCTGCTCTGTGGGACTACAGGGAGACACCTGCTCTGTGGGACTACAGGGAGACACCTGCTCTGTGTGACTACAGGGAGACACCTGCTCTGTGGGACTACAGGGAGACACCTGCTCTGTGTGACTACAGGGAGACACCTGCTCTGTGAGACTACAGGGAGACACCTGCTCTGTGTGACTACAGGGAGACACCTGCTCTGTGGGACTACAGGGAGACACCTGCTCTGTGGGACTACAGGGAGACACCTGCTCTGTGGGACTACAGGGAGACACCTGCTCTGTGAGACTACAGGGAGACACCTGCTCTGTGAGACTACAGGGAGACACCTGCTCTGTGGGACTACAGGGAGACACCTGCTCTGTGGGACTACAGGGAGACACCTGCTCTGTGGGACTACAGGGAGACACCTGCTCTGTGAGACTACAGGGAGACACCTGCTCTGTGAGACTACAGGGAGACACCTGCTCTGTGGGACTACAGGGAGACACCTGCTCTGTGAGACTACAGGGAGGGAGAGAGAGACTGTCTCTTAACTCCACCAGAGCGAGGGAGGGGAGAGAGAAAGAAGGGAGGATGAGAGGGAGGGAAATAGACACGTCTCATCGTAAGACACAATGTGTGTATAAATGTGGAAAGTCCTACACACATCAGTTCAGTCACACTCAGAGACCAGCTCGCTATACATGGAAATGTCATCTGATCTGTGTTTACAGTGTGTGTGAGTGAGTGAGTGAGTGAGTGAGTGAGTGAGTGAGTGAGTGAGTGAGTGAGTGAGAGTGTGCAGGCAAGGGCAGCCATTCCCAAAAGGAAACATCTGCACATTCCAGACGAGCTCTGTAAGAGAGCGGGAAAAGAGAGAGGGAGAGAGAGAGGGAGAGAGAGAGGGAGAGAGAGAGGGGGAGAGGGAGGGAGAGAGAGCGGGAAAAGAGAGAGGGAGAGAGAGAGGGGGAGAGGGAGGGAGAGAGAGGGGGGAGCAACATATCCTCCAGAAAGACTGAAGGGGGGGGGGGGTCTGGTGGCTGTCTTGGGGCCTTGTGGCTTGGTCACCGCTCTGTTCTGGTGCTCTGTTAAACTCATCACTATTGGGGAGAAGTGTGTGAGTTGCCCCCTCCTATTCTAGTTGATGATTAGGAGAGAGATCCTATCTGGTGTTACCACTGTCCCCTTTTTTAAAACTCTCTCACACACACACACACACACACACACACACACGGTCAGGGTAAGCAGTGCCTGTGAAAATGAATTCAAAAATGTCATTAAAAAGAAATACATATATTACACTACAGTTCAAAAGTTTGGGGTAACATCAAATTGATCAGAAATACAGTGTAGACATTGGTAATGTTGTAAATGACTATTGCAGCTGGAAACGGCTGATTATTAATGGAATATCTACATGGGCGTACAGAGGCCCATTATCAGCAACCATCACTCCTGTGTTCCAATGAAACGTTGTGTTAGCTAATACAAGTTTATCATTTTAAAAGGCTAATTGATCATTAGAAAACCATTTTGCAATTATGTTAGCACAGCTGAAAACTATTGTTCTGATTAAAGAAGCATTAAAACTGTCCTTCTTTAGACGAGTTGTAAATCCCAATCCACTGTATGCCACATAGGTTGGTAACTAATACATTCTCTATGATTTAGTTTTATTTGCTAGCAGAGAATGTTAAACAATACTGTGTGTGTGTGTCTGTGTGCGTGCGTGTGTGTGTGTGTGCGTATGTATGTGTGTGTCTGTGTTTGTTTGTGTGTGTGTGTGTGTGTGTGTGTGTGTGTGTGTGTGTGTGTGTGTGTGTGTGTGTGTGTGTGTGTGTGTGTGTGTCTGTGTGTCTGTGTGTCTGTGTGCGTGCGCTAAGTGTTGGAATGGGAAATACCACAGAATGATTGTTTTCTGTTGGCACAAGAGACAGGGGGGAAGGAGACGGTGAATTGTTTGGAAGATTCTGTTCTGACTTTCACAGACTAGAGCTGGCAATACTGACCATTCAGAAGAAACAGGTGTCTGTCGTGTAGGATCGTCTGAATCTGATATGGAAGACGGAAAATCCAAACGAGAGCTCTATGTTCTCGGGCAAGAGCTCGGTGTGGATATTTACACACTGTCTAGCGTCAAGGGAACTCGCTGGATCCCCCATGTCCACAGAGCCCTCAGTGTTCCTACAGCATGGACAAGACAAGGACCTTGGATGGATCCCCCATGTCCACAGAGCCCTCAAAGTGTTCCTGCGGCATGGACAAGACAAGGACCTTGGATGGATCCCCCATGTCCACAGAGCCCTCAGTGTTCCTACAGCATGGACAAGACAAGGACCTTGGATGGATCCCCCATGTCCACAGAGCCCTCAGTGTTCCTACAGCATGGACAAGACAAGGACCTTGGATGGATCCCCCATGTCCACAGAGCCCTCAAAGTGTTCCTGCGGCATGGACAAGACAAGGACCTTGGATGGATCCCCCATGTCCACTGAGCCCTCAAAGTGTTCCTACGGCATGGACAAGACAAGGACCTTGGATGGATCCCCCATGTCCACAGAGCCCTCAAAGTGTTCTTGTGGCATGGACAAGACAAGGACCTTGCCACTGACGAAGGCCAGTACTGTTGTTCTGCAGACCATGGAGCACCTGGCCGTAGCATCAACAACAGCGGAAGTTCAAGGGCCGGCAAAGAAGATCAGTTTTACACAGGAAATGTAATACCACACTAGTTTTAAAAAAAATAGGTTCAAGACTCAAAAGAACTTTCAGAATCAAGTAATTGACAGGTGACAGTTTATTTACTGACTACTTAACAGATAAAACAGGAAATGGAGAATGCACTCGTGTATGTATTCTGCCGTTTTCTCTCATACGTGTTTGAGGAGCTGTCCTCACTTAGCCTCACCCTGCAGAGGAATGACCTGATCCTCCCCCAAGCCAAGTCAGAGTTGAGGAAGACAGTGACCAGACTGGAAGCACTAAAGCTTAGGACAAAGGCAGGAGGCATGCTGGAGAAGATCCGGACCATGCTTGCTCAGCAGCAGGGTGACGAGAGGAGATTCCAGGTGTGTTAGGATGAGAGCTTGTTAGGATGTAAGAGAAATCGATGATTAAAATCGACGCTTAAGACAGATTCTCAGTGTGAGAATCAGTGTATTCGTTGCCCAATAGAACAATTTGAGGATAAGGAGGGAAATGCAGTGGAGAAGTCTTTCCATGGTTTTTCAGATGGCCAGACATTTCATTGTGTGTTGGTGTGTGTGTGTCTCTGTGTGTGTGTTATTTCTGTTAAAGGAAAATAACACTGAAAAGGGGAATCTGAAAGGCTTCACGGACCTCACCAACCCCCAGCTGAAGCAGCACACGGAGGCGGCCATCAACATCGGCGTGGATGATCTCAAAACCAGGTTTGGTGGTTTGCTGAAGGACGAGGGTGTCCAGACCCCAGTGGAGTCTTTCAGAGGGCTAAAACCCTGACACATGGCCAGAAGACCAGGCCAGCCTTCTCACCTTTGGCCATGATGGTGTGGCAGAACTGGTGAGGCATTTCAAGGAGCCTCTAGAGAGGTAAGAATTTATTTGACACTGCATTGCCATATGAGACAATGTTATGTTTGCATATTTGCAAACTCACTTGCTCTGTTCAATCCTGCAGATCAGAGTGCAACATGGCTGCAATCCAGGACGAGTGGCAGGGGATGAAAATCCTGGCCAGCCACAATTTCAAGGACAAGTCCTCCAGTGGCCTGTGGGAGACCATGTTGACAAAGGACCCCTACAGGGACGATTACAAGGTAGACTAACAGTCCTGAGTGGTTTTGTATGGTATCCTAAGTTAATGGTAAGAGTTTAAATGAAATTGAAAGATATCATCTTTTCCCTAGAACATTCTGGATGGAGTTGGTGCAGCTTGTGCTGGTGCTGCCCATTTCAGCCGCCCTGTATGAGCGAGGCTTCTCTGCACAGAACCGGATTAAGAATTCGACAAGAAGCTGACTTGGAGTCTCCACCAGGGAAGACCAGATGAGGATCAGCCTGGAGGGGCCTTCTGTCGAGGAGTTGGATCCCACTCCTGCCGTGGACCGCTGGCTGACCTCTAAGCAGCTGGACAACTGATATCCTTTGGGTCCAGTAGGCAGGGTCAATGTGTGATTTTGGTCCCTTAGTACACGCACACATACTCAGTATACATATGTATGTAATAAATGGTTTGTTAATAAACTCTGTTACATTTTTTACTGTGCTCCTAAATTTCTTTGTGTGCTCCTACATGTACTCCTTGGGAAAGAAGTTAGCATAGAGCCCTGCATTAACAACATTACCAATGTCTACACTGTATTTCATTTACAGCATTACCCATGTCTACACTGTATTTCATTTACAACATTACCAATGTCTACACTGTATTTCATTTACAACATTACCAATGTCTACACTGTATTTCATTTACAACATTACCAATGTCTACACTGTATTTCATTTACAACATTACCAATGTCTACACTGTATTTCATTACAACATTACCAATGTCTACACTGTATTTCATTTACAGCATTACCAATGTCTACACTGTATTTCATTTACAGCATTACCAATGTCTACACTGTATTTCATTTACAGCATTACCAATGTCTACACTGTATTTCATTTACAAGCATTACCAATGTCTACACTGTATTTCATTTACAACATTACCAATGTCTACACTGTATTTCATTTACAGCATTACCAATGTCTACACTGTATTTCATTTACAGCATTACCAATGTCTACACTGTATTTCATTTACAGCATTACCAATGTCTACACTGTATTTCATTTACAACATTACCAATGTCTACACTGTATTTCATTTACAACATTACCAATGTCTACACTGTATTTCATTACAACATTACCAATGTCTACACTGTATTTCATTTACAACATTACCAATGTCTACACTGTATTTCATTTACAACATTACCAATGTCTACACTGTATTTCATTTACAACATTACCAATGTCTACACTGTATTTCATTTACAACATTACCAATGTCTACACTGTATTTCATTTACAGCATTACCAATGTCTACACTGTATTTCATTTACAGCATTACCAATGTCTACACTGTATTTCATTTACAGCATTACCAATGTCTACACTGTATTTCATTTACAGCATTACCAATGTCTACACTGTATTTCATTTACAGCATTACCAATGTCTACACTGTATTTCATTTACAGCATTACCAATGTCTACACTGTATTTCATTTACAACATTACCCATGTCTACACTGTATTGCATTAACAACATTACCAATGTCTACACTGTATTGCATTAACAACATTACCAATGTCTACACTGTATTGCATTAACAACATTACCAATGTCTACACTGTATTTCATTTACAGCATTACCAATGTCTACACTGGATTTCATTTACAACATTACCAATGTCTACACTGTATTTCATTTACAACATTACCAATGTCTACACTGTATTTCATTTACAGCATTACCAATGTCTACACTGGATTTCATTTACAGCATTACCAATGTCTACACTGTATTTCATTTACAGCATTACCAATGTCTACACTGGATTTCATTTACAACATTACCAATGTCTACACTGTATTTCATTTACAGCATTACCAATGTCTACACTGGATTTCATTTACAACATTACCAATGTCTACACTGTATTTCATTTACAGCATTACCAATGTCTACACTGTATTTCATTTACAGCATTACCAATGTCTACACTGTATTTCATTTACAGCATTACCAATGTCTACACTGTATTTCATTTACAACATTACCAATGTCTACACTGTATTTCATTTACAGCATTACCAATGTCTACACTGTATTTCATTTACAGCATTACCAATGTCTACACTGTATTTCATTTACAGCATTACCAATGTCTACACTGTATTTCATTTACAGCATTACCAATGTCTACACTGTATTTCATTTACAGCATTACCCATGTCTACACTGGATTTCATTTACAGCATTACCAATGTCTACACTGGATTTCATTTACAGCATTACCAATGTCTACACTGTATTTCATTTACAACATTACCCATGTCTACACTGTATTTACACTGTATTTCATTTACAGCATTACCCATGTCTACACTGTATTTCATTTACAACATTACCAATGTCTACACTGTATTTCATTTACAGCATTACCAATGTCTACACTGGATTTCATTTACAGCATTACCAATGTCTACACTGTATTTCATTTACAGCATTACCAATGTCTACACTGGATTTCATTTACAGCATTACCAATGTCTACACTGTATTTCATTTACAACATTACCAATGTCTACACTGTATTTCATTTACAGCATTACCAATGTCTACACTGTATTTCATTTACAACATTACCAATGTCTACACTGTATTTCATTTACAGCATTACCAATGTCTACACTGTATTTCATTTACAGCATTACCAATGTCTACACTGGATTTCATTTACAACATTACCAATGTCTACACTGTATTTCATTTACAGCATTACCAATGTCTACACTGGATTTCATTTACAACATTACCAATGTCTACACTGTATTTCATTTACAGCATTACCAATGTCTACACTGGATTTCATTTACAGCATTACCAATGTCTACACTGTATTTCATTTACAGCATTACCAATGTCTACACTGTATTTCATTTACAACATTACCAATGTCTACACTGTATTTCATTTACAGCATTACCAATGTCTACACTGTATTTCATTTACAACATTACCAATGTCTACACTGTATTTCATTTACAGCATTACCAATGTCTACACTGTATTTCATTTACAGCATTACCAATGTCTACACTGTATTTCATTTACAGCATTACCAATGTCTACACTGTATTTCATTTACAGCATTACCCATGTCTACACTGGATTTCATTTACAGCATTACCAATGTCTACACTGGATATCATTTACAGCATTACCAATGTCTACACTGGATTTCATTTACAGCATTACCAATGTCTACACTGGATTTCATTTACAACATTACCAATGTCTACACTGTATTTCATTTACAACATTACCAATGTCTACACTGTATTTCATTTACAGCATTACCAATGTCTACACTGTATTTCATTTACAGCATTACCAATGTCTACACTGTATTTCATTTACAACATTACCAATGTCTACACTGTATTTCATTTACAGCATTACCAATGTCTACACTGTATTTCATTTACAACATTACCAATGTCTACACTGTATTTCATTTACAGCATTACCAATGTCTACACTGTATTTCATTTACAGCATTACCAATGTCTACACTGTATTTCTGATCAATTTGATGTTATTTTTATGGACATTTTTTTTGCTTTTCTTTAAAAAACAAGGACATTTCTAAGTGACCCCAAACTTTTGAACGGTAGTGTACTTTTTTATCAATAATTATTTTGTCATCTTCATGTTTTGGCTGCGTGATAAAAATCGATTTCTGAACTAGTACTTCCCAAATTTACGGTTCAAAATGTGCCATGTACCTTTCCCCGCCCTCCAAACTCCAAACTCAATGCATGTCCTTCACATGAGTGTTTCTCTACTTAACAGACGGCGAAAGGAGAGAGCTTCGCTGCCTTTCATGTGTCAATATGTCCCATTCATTTTCATTGCACTCAAATGAGAAATGGCATGCGTATTGGGGTGAAAAAGTCATGAGATAGGCAGGAGGATAGGCAGGGGGATAGGCAGGAGGATAGGCAGGAGGATAGGCAGGAGGATAGGCAGGGGGATAGGCAGGAGGATAGGCAGGAGGATAGGCAGGGGGATAGGCAGGAGGATAGGCAGGAGGATAGGCAGGGGGATAGGCAGGAGGATAGGCAGGGGGATAGGCAGGGGGATAGGCAGGAGGATAGGCAGGGGGATAGGCAGGAGGATAGGCAGGAGATAGGCAGGGGGATAGGCAGGGGGCAGGGCAGGGGGATAGTCAGGGGGATAGGCAGGAGGATAGGCAGGGGGATATGAGGAGGATAGGCAGGAGGATAGGCGGGGGATAGGCAGGAGGATAGGCAGGGGGATAGGCAGGGGGATAGGCAGGAGGATAGGCAGGGGGATAGGCAGGAGGATAGGCAGGAGGATCGGCAGGGGGATAGGCAGGAGGATAGCAGGGGGATAGGCAGGAGGATAGGCAGGGGGATAGGCAGGAGGCTAGGAGGAGGATAGGCAGGAGGATAGGCAGGGGGATAGGCAGGAGGATAGGCAGGGGATAGGCAGGAGGATAGGAGGAGGATAGGCAGGAGGATAGGCAGGGGATAGGCAGGAGGATAGGCAGGGGGATAGGCAGGGGGATAGGCAGGAGGATAGGCAGGGGGATAGGCAGGAGGATAGGCAGGGGGATAGGCAGGAGGATAGGCAGGAGGATAGGCAGGGGGATAGGCAGGAGGATAGGCAGGGGGATAGGCAGGGGGATAGGCAGGAGGATAGGCAGGGGGATAGGCAGGAGGATAGGCAGGAGGATAGGCAGGGGGATAGGCAGGAGGATAGGCAGGGGGATAGGCAGGAGGATAGGCAGGGGGATAGGCAGGGGATAGGCAGGAGGATAGGCAGGAGGATAGGCAGGGGGATAGGCAGGGGGATAGGCAGGAGGATAGGCAGGAGGATAGGCAGGAGGATAGGCAGGAGGATAGCGGGGATAGGCAGGAGGATAGGCAGGGGGATAGGCAGGAGGATAGGCAGGAGGATAGGCAGGGGGATAGGCAGGAGGATAGGCAGGAGGATAGGCAGGAGGGATAGGCAGGAGGATAGGCAGGAGGGATAGCAGGATAGGCAGGGGATAGGCAGGAGGATAGGCAGGAGGATAGGCAGGAGATAGGCAGGAGGAGAGCAGGGGGATAGGCAGGAGGGATAGGCAGGAGGATAGGCAGGGGGATAGGCAGGGGGATAGGCAGGAGGATAGGCAGGAGGATAGGCAGGGGGATAGGCAGGGGATAGGCAGGAGGATAGGCAGGGGGATAGGCAGGAGGATAGGCAGGAGGATAGGCAGGAGGATAGGCAGGAGGGAATAGGCAGGGAGGATAGGCAGGGGGATAGGCAGGGGGATAGGCAGGAGGTAGCAGGAGGATAGGCAGGGGGATAGGCAGGGGATAGATGAGGATAGGCAGGAGGATAGGAGGGGATAGGCAGGAGGATAGGCAGGAGGAATAGGCAGGGGGATAGGCAGGAGGATAGGCAGGGGGATAGGCAGGCGGGATAGGACAGGGGAGGGATTAGGCAGGAGGATAGGCGGAGGATAGGCAGGGGGATAGGCAGGGGGCTAGGCAGGAGGATAGGCAGGGGGATAGGCAGGGGGATAGGCCGGGAAGGAGGATAGGCGAGTAGGAGGATAGGCAGGAGGATAGGCAGGGGGATAGGCAGGAGGATAGGCAGGGGATAGGCAGGGGGATAGGCAGGGGGATAGGCAGGAGGATAGGCAGGAGGATAGGCAGGGGGATAGGCAGGGGGATAGGCAGGGGGATAGGCAGGAGGATAGGCAGGAGGATAGGCAGGGGGATAGGCAGGAGGATAGGCAGGAGGATAGGCAGGAGGATAGGCAGGGGATAGGCAGGGGGATAGGCGGATAGGCAGGGGGATAGGCAGGGGGATAGGCAGGGGGCAGGGGATAGGCAGGGGATAGGCAGGGGGATAGGCAGGGGGATAGGCAGGAGGATAGGCAGGAGGATAGGCAGGGGGATAGGCAGGGGGATAGGCAGGGGGATAGGCAGGGGGATAGGCAGGAGGATAGGCAGGGGGATAGGCAGGGGGATAGGCAGGGGATAGGCAGGGGGATAGGCAGGGGGATAGGCAGAGGATAGGCAGGGGGATAGGCAGGGGGATAGGCAGGGGGATAGGCAGGGGATAGGCAGGAGGATAGGCAGGGGGATAGGCAGGGGATAGGCAGGGGGATAGGCAGGAGGATAGGCAGGGGATAGGCAGGGGGATAGGCAGGGGGATAGGCAGGAGGATAGGCAGGAGGATAGGCGGGGATAGGCAGGGGGATAGGCAGGGGGATAGGCGGGGGATAGGCAGGAGGATAGGCAGGAGGATAGGCAGGGGGATAGGCAGGAGGATAGGCAGGAGGATAGGCAGGGGGATAGGCAGGGGGATAGGCAGGGGGATAGGCAGGGGATAGGCAGGGGATAGGCAGGAGGATAGGCAGGAGGATAGGCAGGAGGATAGGCAGGAGGATAGCGCTCCTAGACGTCATCTGCCAGTTAGGTTTGTTTTACTGCTAGCTAAAGTAAGCTGATCAGGAAGGACGGGTAATATAATGCATCTGAAACAGTTTTCAAAATAGTATTTTGTAGCGAAACGGGGCGTGATAAGGGATGGGTGGCCAACACCTGAGCTTAGGGACCTACATCAAAGGACGGGACAGAAAATAACCCATTTAAATCTGAGTGGTATCAACTGAAAGACTGTGTGGCTGCACTGCTAGCTGCCGACTCTACTGCTTCCCCCACCTCCAAATAAAATTTCCAAATCAAATTTTATTTGTCACATACACATGGTTAGCAGACGTTAATGTGAGTGTAGCGAAATGCTTGTTTCTTATTTCTTACCTTCTGTTAACCACCAGTGACAGCGTGTGGCCAGGAGTCTGTTACCGCGACCTGAACAACTAGCCTATAGCACTCAACAAGCATGAGAAATCTGTCTCTCACATCCAAAGCCAGATGGCTCTTAAGGCATTTGGCAGCTGGCAGATCGATCTGGCATTGAATGCACAACGGAGATTGAACATCAGCGTGCACAATGCAGAAGGTAAAAAATAACCGTGAGATGATGAAAGACCTAGCTAATTAATGCTACATGCTACCTAGGTAAACAGAACAGTGAGATGATGAAAGACCTAGCTAATTAATGCTACATGCTACCTAGGTAAACAGAACAGTGAGATGATGAAAGACCTAGCTAATTATGCTACATGCTACCTAGGTAAACAGAACAGTGGAGATGATGAAAGACCTAGCTAATTAATGCTACATGCTACCTAGGTAAACAGAACAGTGAGATGTTGAAAGACCTAGCTAATTAATGCTACAATGCTACCTAGGTAAACAGAACAGTGAATGTTGAAAGACCTAGCTAATTAATGCTACATGCTACCTAGGTAAACAGAACGTGAGATGATGAAAGACCTAGCTAATTAATGCTACATGCTACCTAGGTAAACAGAACAGTGAGATGATGAAAGACCTAGCTAATTAATGCTACATGCTACCTAGGTAAACAGAACAGTGAGATGATGAAAGACCTAGCTAATTAATGCTACATGCTACCTAGGTAAACAGAACAGTGAGATGATGAAAGACCTAGCTAATTAATGCTACATGCTACCTAGGTAAACAGAACAGTGAGATGATGAAAGACCTAGCTAATTAATGCTACATGCTACCTAGGTAAACAGAACAGTGAGATGATGAAAGACCTAGCTAATTAATGCTACATGCTACCTAGGTAAACAGAACAGTGAGATGATGAAAGACCTCGCTAATTAATGCTACATGCTACCTAGGTAAACAGAACAGTGAGATGATGAAAGACCTAGCTAATTAATGCTACATGCTACCTAGGTAAACAGAACAGTGAGATGATGAAAGACCTAGCTAATTAATGCTACATGCTACCTAGGTTAACAGAACAGTGAGATGATGAAAGACCTAGCTAATTAATGCTACATGCTACCTAGGTAAACAGAACAGTGAGATGATGAAAGACCTAGCTAATTAATGCTACACGCTACGTAGGTAAACAGAACAGTGAGATGATGAAAGACCTAGCTAATTAATGCTACATGCTACCTAGGTAAACAGAACAGTGAGATGATGAAAGACCTAGCTAATTAATGCTACATGCTACCTAGGTAAACAGAACAGTGAGATGATGAAAGACCTAGCTAATTAATGCTACATGCTACCTAGGTAAACAGAACAGTGAGATGATGAAAGACCTAGCTAATTAATGCTACATGCTACCTAGGTAAACAGAACAGTGAGATGATGAAAGACCTAGCTAATTAATGCTACATGCTACCTAGGTAAACAGCAGTTGGCATTCTGTGGCAATGATGAATTTGGGGAGTTTCTCCCATTCTTCTCTGCAGATCCTCTCAAGCTCTGTCAGGTTGGATGGGGAGTGTCGCTGCACAGCCATTTTCAGGTCTCGCCAGAGATGTTCGATCAGGTTCAAGTCTGGGCTCTGGCTGGGCCACTCAATGACATTCAGAGACTTGTCCCGAAGCCACTCCTGCGTTGTCTTGGCTGTGTGCTTAGGTTCATTGTCCTGTTGGATGGTGAACCTTTTCCCCAGTCTGAGGTCCTGAGCGCTCTGGAGCAGGTTTTCATCAAGGATCTCTCTGTACTTTGCTCTGTTCATTTTCCCCTAAATCCTGACTAGTCTCCCAGTCACTGCCGCTGAAAAACATCCCCACAGCATGATGCTGTCCGGAGGTAAGGGAGAGGACAGCTCGTGGCTGACGTGTTCAGGGGCCTTCCTCAGGCACCGTTTAGAGAAGAAGTTCTGGATGGATCAATCTACCCCTCCCTCCCGTTTGTTGGTGTGTGTGTGTGTGTTGGTGTGTTCCTGTGTGTGTTGTATGTGTGTGTGTTCGTGTGTGTGTGTGTGTGTGTGTGTGTGTGTGTGTGTGTGTGTGTGTGTGTGTGTGTGTGTGTGTGTGTGTGTTCCTACATTATTAGGGCCACAATATCCTGACAAGGTAGAAAACAAGAAACATTTAGAAAAGTCAGGACTTTTTCCATGTCCTGAATTTGTTAAGATGCGCTTTTAGGCTGAAGGGTTAGGTTTATGGTTAAGGTTAGGGGTTAAGGTTAGGTTTATGGTTAAGGTTAGGGGTTAAGGTTAGGTTTATGGTTAAGGTTAGGGGTTAAGGTTAGGTTTATGGTTAAGGTTAGGGGTTAAGGTTAGGTTATGGTTAAGGGTTAGGTTTATGGTTAAGGGTTAAGGGTTAGGTTTATGGTTAAGGGTTAGGTTTATGGTTAAGGGTTAGGTTTATGGTTAAGGGTTGAGGATTGGTTTATGGTTAAGGGTTGAGGTTAGGTTTATGGTTAAGGTTAGGGGTAGGGGTTGAGGTTAGGTTTATGGTTAAGGGTTGAGGTTAGGTTTATGGTTAAGGTTAAGGGTAGGGGTTAGGTTTATGGTTAAGGTTAGGGGTTGAGGTTAAGGTTAGGGGTTGAGGTTAGGTTTATGGTTAAGGTTAGGGGTTTAGGTTAAGGTTAGGGGTTGAAGTTAGGTTTATGGTTAAGGTTAGGGGTTTAGGTTAAGGTTAGGGGTTGAAGTTAGGTTTATGGTTAAGGTTAGGGGTTTAGGTTAAGGTTATGGTTAAGGTTAGGGGTTGAGGTTAGGGTTAGTGTGTGTACGACTGTATAATGTGACCTCCTCCATGTGTATTAGCTAGCAGCAGGCTGGCTCCTGTTCTCCCAGCTACCTCCAGCACATATGGTTCTGCTTCACACACAGAAGTATGGGCAAGGATACACACACACACACACACACACACACACACACGGTTCTGTTTTAGTAACGGCGTGGCCGGGGCCAATGATCTAACCATTCCTTATAAGGGCTGTCTGGTGCTTATACTGGGCTGGAGAAGCACACAACTGGGACAACGAGAGAGAAAGTGGAGAGAGAGAGAAAGTGGAGAGAGAGATAGAGAGAGAGAGAAAGTGGAGAGAGAGAGAAAGTGGAGAGAGAAAGTGGAGAGAGAGAGAAAGTGGAGAGAGAGAGAAAGTGGAGAGAGAGAGAAAGTGGAGAGAGAGAGAAAGTGGAGAGAGAGAGAGAAAGTGGAGAGAGAGAGAGAAAGTGGAGAGAGAGATAGAGAGAGAGCAGAGAGAGATGAATCCTCCATATGGGTTCTCATGTCAAGCTGTTTATAGCAAAAAATATATAAAAAATGATCTAATAGTTTTGAATTGGATGATGTGTGGAGAGCTCTCTCCCTCCCTCTCTCTCTCTCTCTCTCTCTCTCTCTCCCTCCATCCCCCCAGAGTAGAGGCACTCCCCTCCCTCCATGTTTTGTTTATGTTTGAGACTCAAAGCAGTGTGAAGATCAGCCAGAGCTGGAGGAGAAGGAGGGAAGAGACCCAGGGGAGAACCGTAAGGCCCAGCGAGGGAGAACAATCCCCCCACTGTGGAGTGCCTCTACTCTGACAGGTCGCCCCTATCACTTCCATCATGAAGCTCCAGCCACAGTGGCTGGCCAGTCTGCTCTCCCTGCCCAGGACGGGGAGCCCTCTTCTACATGGTCCCTGGGGACATGTGTACTTTCCCATCATAGGATGGACAGGGAGGGAGGGAGGGAGGGAGGGAGGGAGGGAGGGAGGGAGGGAGGGAGGGGAGGGAGATTGGCGGGTCAGTCTCGCTCTTCCTTTCGTCTTTAGAACATTCTGTCCATTCTGCTGCTCAGGCTGTCTGGAGTCCAGCTGTGAGCAGTGATTTCACACACACTTTCGATCTCTCCACAGTGTCTCCTTTTTTCCTCTCCCTCTCTCCTCAATCTCTTTCTCGCTCTCCACACACTCCAGTCAGTAGTCTCCCTCTCTCTCTCCCCTCCTTCTCTCCTCTCCTCTCTATTCTCTCCGGTCTCCTGGCCCTGAGTGTGCTCTTCTAATTACAGGACCAAAGCAAATTATTACCCTCTCCA
>NW_021822271.1:0-10000 GCF_901001165.1 Salmo trutta
GAGAGAGAGAGAGAGAGAGAGGGAGAGGTCAGCAAGGTGTGCAAAACAAGATTTCACCTAATGGGACGAACACCCCATTGAAACGAGAGGAAAACTACAAACAATGCATGTAGGGCAGAATTAGATCAATATCCACTAATAATATAAACTCAAAAAAGAGCAATTCAGTTTTGGAAACCTCTAAAATACAGTGACCCCCTCTCATATCATTACCAAGCCCTGCAATGCCAAGAGCTGAGCAAAGAAAAGAGTCCCCTCATCCAGCTGGTCCTGGGGCTGAGTTCACAACCTGTTTTACTAACACACTGAAGCCTCAGGACCCTCATCCAGCTGGTCCTGGGGCTGAGTTCACTAACCTGTTCTACTAACACACTGAAACCTCAGGACCCTCATCCAGGGTCCTGGGGCTGAGTTCACAAACCTGTTCTACTAACACTGAAGCCTCAGGACCCTCATCCAGCTGGTCCTGGGCTGAGTTCACTAACCTGTTCTACTAACACACTGAAGCCTCAGGGACCCCTCATCCAGCTGGTCCTGGGCTGAGTTCACAAACCTGTTCTACTAACACACTGAAGCCTCAGGACCCTCATCCAGCTGGTCCTGGGGCTGAGTTCACAAACCTGTTCTACTAACACACTGAAGCCTCAGGACCCTCATCCAGCTGGTCCTGGGGCTGAGTTCACTAACCTGTTCTACTAACACACTGAAGCCTCAGGACCCTCATCCAGCTGGTCCTGGGGCTGAGTTCACAAACCTGTTCTACTAACACACTGAAGTTTCAGGACCAGAACATCCAATCAATCAGAATAATAAACCAAATTTACAACACAGTCAAAACAAAATTACATTGCTTATTGGGAAACACAAGCACAAACACAAAGCAAAATGCAGTGCTATCTGGCCCTAAATCGACAGTACACCGTGGCTAACTATTTGACCATGGTTACTGATCAAAACCTTAGAAAAACCTTGACAAAGTACAAGCTCAGTGAGCACAGCCTTGCCATTGAGAAGGGTAGACACAGGAAACCCTGGCTCCCTGTAGAGGAAAAGGCTGTGCAGCCACTGCACAACAGCAGAACCTGAGACGGAGCTGCATTTCCTGACAAAATGTAAAAAATATAAAACAATTAGAGAGTGCCATTTCCCCAAATTTGCAAACCTTATTCAAGGTTTCAAAGACCTCTCTGATGAGGATAGGCTACCCGTCCTGTTGGGGGAGGAAGCAGAGAGCTGTGGGTTGGCAGCGCACTACATTGCTGCCAGCCATAAGATGAGGGACAGAGTCTGACAGACCAATAAACCTGTCCTTTTTGTTATTGTTCAATGGTTATTCTGACCCTTGGTTATTGTTATTACGGTTGTCCCGTTGACATAATTAATAATAATAATAATCAATAATGTTCATATTGTACATCTCCAAGGTAAGCTTTAACAATATGTACATTGTTACATCATGCCAATAAAGCAAATTGAACTGAGAGAGGTAGAGAGATTTAATTTACAACATTGGAAAAAACGAAACAAAATCCCAAATCCGACTAAATTGCTATCTGACCCTAAACAGAGAATATGAATTGGCTGATTATCTCTACTCTGTCAGAGATACGAAGCAGAGACAGATCCTTACCAAGTACAGGCTGAGTGACCACCTGGCAGAGACAGATCCTTACCAAGTACAGGCTGAGTGACCACCTGGCAGAGACAGATCCTTACCAAGTACAGGCTGAGTGACCACCTGGCAGAGACAGATCCTTACCAAGTACAGGCTGAGTGACCACCTGGCAGAGACAGATCCTTACCAAGTACAGGCTGAGTGACCACCCTGGCAGAGACAGATCCTTACCAAGTACAGGCTGAGTGACCACCTGGCAGAGACAGATCCTTACCAAGTACAGGCTGAGTGACCACCTGGCAGAGGCAGATCCTTACCAAGTACAGGCTGAGTGACCACCTGGCAGAGACAGATCCTTACCAAGTACAGGCTGAGTGACCACCTGGCAGAGACAGATCCTTACCAAGTACAGGCTGAGTGACCACCTGGCAGAGACAGATCCTTACCAAGTACAGGCTGAGTGACCACCGATTGGCAAATAGAAACCGGCAGACATAAAAAGACATGGCTACCCAAAGAGGAGCGTGTATGTGGTCACTGCACGACAGGGGAGGTAGAGACAGAGATGCACTTTCTCCTTTACTGTGATAAATATTCCTCACCAAGAGATTCATTATTCACAGAAATGAATACATTTATTCCAAACGTTATTTTATTAAACCCAGAGGAAAAACAATAAATACCCATGGGTGAAGGAGCAACAGTGTCACGTCCTGACCAGTAATAGGGGTTATTTGTTATTGTAGTTTGGTCAGGACGTGGCAGAGGGTGTTTTGTTTATGTGGTTCGGGGTGGTGATTTATTTAGTAGGGTGTTGGTTTAGTTAGTTCCGGGTTTTTGGGTAATGTTCTATGTTTGTATTTCTATGTGGTTTCTAGTCTGTTGTATTTATATGTCTAGTTGATTGGGGTTGGACTCTCAATTGGAGGCAGGTGCTTTCTAGTTGCCTCTGATTGAGAGTCCTATATATGGGTATGTGTTTGGTTAAGTGTTTGTGGGAGATTGTTCTTGGATTGCTGTGTTGCCTTCAAGACTGTTATTTTGTCGTTCATCGTTTTGTTATTTTTGTATACGTGTTTGTTTGTTTTTTTCCCTTCTTTTCCCGTCAATAAAGAAGATGAGTATACATGTCCCTGCTGCGTTTTGGTCTCATCACTACGACAACCGTGACAAACGGCCAAATATGTACACTGGATAATAACATCTGCATAGTAAACAGTAACTTACTTATTATTAAGCATTTCATAAGTCTCAAAGGCTTTTATTGACAATTACATGAAGTTGATGCAAAGAGTCAATATTTGCAGTGTTGACCCTTCTTTTTCAAGACCTCTGCAATCCGCCCTGGCATGCTGTCAATTAACTTCTGGGCCACATCCTGACTGATGGCAGCCCATTCTTCCATAATCAATGCTTGGAGTTTGTCAGAATTTGTGGGTTTTTGTTTGTCTACCCGCCTCTTGAGGATTGACCACAAGTTCTCAATAGGATTAAGGTCTGGGGAGTTTCCTGGCCATGGACCCAAAATATAAATGTTTTGTTCCCCGAGCCACTTAGTTATCACTTTTGCCTTATGGCAAGGTGCTCCATCATACTGGAAAAGGCATTGTTCGTCACCAAACTGTTCCTGGATGGTTGGGAGAAGTTGCTCTCGGAGGATGTGTTGGTACCATTCTTTATTCATGGCTGTGTTCTTAGGCAAAATTGTGAGTGAGCCCACTCCCTTGGCTGAGAAGCAACCCCACACATGAATGGTCCCAGGATGCTTTACTGTTGGCATGACACAGGACTGATGGTAGCGCTCACCTTGTCTTCTCCGGACAAGCTTTTTTCCGGATGCCCCAAACAATCGTAAAGGGGATTCATCAGAGAAAATTACTTTACCCCAGTCCTCAGCAGTCTAATCCCTGTACTTTTTGCAGAATATCAGTCTGTCCCTGATGTTTTTCCTTGAGAGAAGTGGTTTCTTTGCTGCCCTTCTTGACACCAGGCCATCCTCCAAAAGTCTTTGCCTCACTGTGCGTGCAGATGCACTCACACCTGCCTGCTGCCATTCCTGAGCAAGCTCTGTACTGGTGGTGCCCCAATCCCGCAGCTGAATCAACTTTAGGAGACGGTCCTGGCGCTTGCTGGACTTTCTTGGGCACCCTGAAGCCTTCTTCACAACAATTAAACCGCTCTCCTTGAAGTTCTTGACGATCCGATAAATGGTTGATTTAGGTGCAATCTTACTGGCAGCAATATCCTTGCCTGTGAAGCCCTTTTTGTACAAAGCAATGGTGATGGCACATGTTTCCTTGCAGGTAACTGTGGTTGAAGCTTCCTCCTTTTGAAGCTTCCAGTCTGTTATTCGAACTCAATCAGCATGACAGAGTGATCTCCAGCCTTGTCCTCGTCAACACTCACACCTGTGTTAACGAGAGAATCACTGACATGATGTCAGCTGGTCCTTTTGTGGTAGGGCTGAAATGCAGTGGAAATGTTTTTTGGGGATTCAGTTCATTTGCATGGCAAAGAGGGACTTTGCAATTAATTGCAATTCATCTGATCACTCTTCATAACATCCTGGATGTTCTGAAATTTCCATCATACAAACTGAGGCAGCAGACTTTGTGAAAATTAATATTTGTGTCATTCTCAAAACTTTTGGCCAGGACTGTAGAGGTATGGGTAGTAGAGGTGGTGGTAATGATAACAGTTTAGTGATGGTGGTAGTAGAGGTATGGGTAGTAGGAGTATGGGTAGTAGGGGTATGGGTAGTAGTGGTATGGGTAGTAGTGGTATGGGTAGTAGAGGTATGGGTCGTAGAGGTATGGGTAGTAGAGATATGGGTAGTAGAGGTATGTGTAGTATTGGTATGGGTAGTAGTGGTATGGGTACTAGAGGTATGGGTAGTAGAGGTATGGGTAGTAGAGGTATGGGTAGTAGTGGTATGGGTAGTAGGGTTATGGGTAGTAGTGGTATGGGTAGTAGTGGTATGGGTAGTAGAGATATGGGTAGTAGAGGTATGTGTAGTAGTGGTATGGGTAGTAGAGGTATGGGTACTAGAGGTATGGGTAGTAGAGGTATGGGTAGTAGTGGTATGGGTAGTAGAGGTATGGGTAGTAGGGGTATGGGTAGTAGTGGTATGGGTAGTAGAGGTATGGGTAGTAGAGGTATGGGTAGTAGAGGTATGGGTAGTAGAGGTATGGGTAGTAGAGTTATGGTAGTAGTGGTATGGGTAGTAGAGGTATGGTAGTAGAGGTATGGGTAGTAGTGGTATGGGTAGTAGAGGTATGGGTAGTAGAGGTATGGGTAGTAGAGGTATGGGTAGTAGGGGTATGGGTAGTAGTATTGATGATGGTAGTAGTATTGATGATGGTAGTTGTAATGGTGATGGTAGTAGTATTGATGATGGTAGTAGTATTGATGATGGTAGTAGTATTGATGATGGTAGTAGTATTGATGATGGTAGTAGTATTGGTGATGGTAGTAGTATTGATGATGGTAGTAGTATTGATGATGGTAGTAGTATTGATGATGGTAGTAGTATTGATGATGGTAGTAGTATTGATGATGGTAGTAGTATTGATGATGGTAGTAGTATTGATGATGGTAGTAGTATTGATGATGGTAGTAGTATTGATGATGGTAGTAGTATTGATGATGGTAGTAGTATTGATGATGGTAGTAGTATTGATGATGGTAGTAGTAATGGTGATGGTAGTAGTATTGATGATGGTAGTTGTATTGGTGATGGTAGTAGTATTGATGATGGTAGTAGTATTGATGATGGTAGTTGTAATGGTGAGGATGACAGTTAGTTTAGTCTTTGATATTCATTACATTTCTACTCGACTGTTATGTTTATTCTTGTTATTAAAAAATAAATAACATTTTATTTACTACCATTTTATATTAATATTCTTCATATATTATATACATTGATATATTATATAAATTGATATATTATATCCATTGATATATTATATACATTGATATATTATATACATTGATATATTATATCCATTGATATATTATATACATTGATATATTACATACATTGATATATTATATCCATTGATATATTATATACATTGATATATTATATACATTGATATATTATATACATTGATATATTATATACATTGATATATTATATCCAGTCCATTCGGAAAGTGTTCAGACCCCTTCACTTTTTCCACATTGTTACGTTACAGCCTTATTCTAAAATGTATTGTAGTTTCTTTTCTTCATCAATCTACACACGATACCCCATAATGACAAAGCAAAAAAAGATAAAAATTATTTGGGTTTTTATATCACATTGATATAAGTATTCAGGCCTTTTACTCAGTACCTTATTGAAGCACCTTTGGCAGCGATTACAGCATCGAGTCTTCTTGGGTATGATGCTACAAGCTTGGCACACCTGTATTTGGGGAGTTTTTCCCATTCTTCTCTGCAGATCCTCTCAAGCTCTGTCAAGTTGGATGGGGAGCGTTGCTGCACAGCTATTTTCAGGTCTCTCCAGTGATGTTCGATCGGGTTCAAGTCCAGTCTCTGGCTGGGCCACTCTACCATAAAGGCCTGATTGGTGGAGTGCTGCCGAGATGGTTGTCCTTCTGGAAGGTTCTCCCATCTCCAAAGAGGAACTCTGGAGCTCTGTCAGAGTGACCATCGGGTTCTTGGTACCCTTCCCTAGATCTGTGCCTCGACTCAATCCTGTCTCGGAGCTCTGCGGACAATTCCTTCGACCTCATGGCTTGGTTTTTACTCTGACTGTCACACCCTGATCTGTTTCACCTGTGATTGTCTTCACCCCCCACCAGGTGTCTCCCCTCATTATCCCCTGTGTATTTATACCTGTGTTCTCTGTTTGTCTGTTGCCAGTTCGTTTTGTTTGTCAAGCCTACCAGCGTTTTTCTCCCCCGTCATTTCTGAAGTTCTTGTTTTGTAGTTTTCCCGGTTTTGACCATTCTGCCTGCCATTCTGTACCTTGTCATACCACCCTGGATTATTGATCTCTGCCTAAACTGACCCTGAGCCTGCCTGCCGTTCTGTACCTTGTGGACTCTAATCTGGATTACTGACCTCTGCCTGACCTTGACCTGTCATTTTGCCCCCCTGTTCTAGTCATAAACTGCTGTTACACTGTCTGCATCTGGGTCTTGTCCTGAAACGTGATACTGACACTGTCAACTGTGGGACCTTATATAGACAGCTGTGTGCCTTTACAAATCATGTCCAATTAATTGAATTTACCACAGGTGGACTCCAATCAAGTTGTAGAAACATCTCAAGGATGATCAATGGAAACAGGATGAACTTGAGCTCAATTTAGAGTCTCACAGAAAAGGGTCTGAATACTTATGTCATTTTTTAAAATTTAAGACGTGCACGTGTGTGTGCGTGTGTGTGCGTGCGTGTGCATGTGCGTGCGTGTGCGGGTGAGATCACAATTTAAGACAGAGTTGGAGCCCAAATATAGCACTAGCTATATCTATTTTTAACTCTCAGTGTCTGAAGTAGAATTATTTTAATATCCTTCATCACTATCTCTCTCTCTCTCATTTCAATCTAAGGGCTTTATCGGCATGGAAACACATGTTAACAATGCTCTGTATTGGCATGGAAACACATGTTAACATTGCTCTGTATCGGCATGGAAACATATGTTAACATTGCTCTGTATCGGCATGGGAAACACATGTTAACATTGCTCTGTATCGGCATGGAAACATGTTAACATTGCTCTGTATTGGCATGGAAACACATGTTAACATTGCTCTGTATCGGCATGGAAACACATGTTAACATTGCTCTGTATCGGCATGGAAACATATGTTAACATTGCTCTGTATTGGCATGGAAACACATGTTAACATTACCAAAGCAAGTGAAGTAGACAATAAACATATTTAAAAATGAACAGTAAACATTACACTCACAAAAGTTCCAAAATAATAAAGACATTACAAATGTCATATTATGTATATATACAGTGTTGTAACGATGTGCAAATAGTTAAAGTACAAAAGGGAAAATAAATAAACATAAATATGGGCTGTATTTACAATGGTGTTTGTTCTTCACTGGTTGACCGTTTCTTGTGGCAACAGGTCACACATCTTGCTGCTGTGATGTCACACTGTGGTATTTCACCCAGTAGATATGGGAGTTTATCAAAAATGGGTTTGTTTTCTAATTCTTTGTGGGTCTGTGTAACCTGAGGGAAATATGTGTCTCTAACATGGTCATACATTGGGCAGGAGGTTAGGAAGTGCAGCTCAGTTTCCACCTCATTTTGTGGGCAGTGTTGCACATAGCCTGTCTTCTCTTGAGAGCCAGGTCTGCCTCCCTACCCCTCTCAATTCAATTTTCAATTTCAATTCAATTCAGTTTAAGGGCTTTATTGGCATGGGAAATATATGTTAACTTTGCCAAAGTAAGTGAAGTAGATAATAAACACTAAGAATTAACAGTAAATATTACTCTCACAAAAGTTCCAACAGAATCACTCTCACTTCCCTCACATTACACATTTAGTAATCACAGAATGCATTTACAGTGGGGGAAAAAAGTATTTGATCCCCTGCTGATTTTGTACATTTGCCCACTTACAAAGAAATGATCAGTCTATAATTTTAATGGAAGGTTTATTTGAACAGTGAGAGACAGAATAACAACAAAAGAATCCAGAAAAACGCATGTCAAAAATGTTATAAATTGATTGCATTTTAATGAGGGAAATAAGTATTTGACCCCTCTGCAAAACATGATTTAGTACTTGGTGGCAAAACCCTTGTAGGCAATCACAGAGGTCTGACGTTTCTTGTAGTTGGCCATCAAGTTTGCACACATCTCAGGAGGGATTTTGTCCCACTCCTCTTTGCAGATCTTCTCCAAGTCATTTAGGTTTCGAGGCTGACGTTTGGCAACTCGAACCTTCAGCTCCCTCCACAGATTTTCTATGGGATTAAGGTCTGGAGACTGGCTAGGCCACTCCAGGACCTTAATGTGCTTCTTCTTGAGCCACTCCTTTGTTGCCTTGGCCGTGTGTTTTGGGTCATTGTCAGGCTGGAATACCCGTCCATGACCCATTTTCAATGCCCTGGCTGAGGGAAGGAGGTTCTCACCCAAGATTTGACGGTACATGGCCCCGTCCATCGTCCCTTTGATGCGGTGAAGTTGTCCTGTCTCCTTAGAAGAAAAACACCCCCAAAGCATAATGTTTCCACCTCCATGTTTGACGGTGGAGATGGTGTTCTTGGGGTCATAGGCAGCATTCCTCCTCCTCCAAACACGGCGAGTTGAGTTGATGCCAAAGAGCTCCATTTTGGTGTCATCTGACCACAACACTTTCACCAGTTGTCCTCTGAATCATTCAGATGTTCATTGGCAAACTTCAGATGGGCATGTATATGTATTCTTGAGCAGGGGGACCTTGCGGGCGCTGCAGGATTTCAGTCCTTCACGGCGTAGTGTGTTACCAATTGTTTTCTTGGTGACTATGGTCCCAGCTGCCTTGAGATCATTGACAAAATCCTCCCGTGTAGTTCTGGGCTGATTCCTCACTGTTCTCATGATCATTGCAACTCCACGAGGTGAGATCTTGCATGGAGCCCCAGGCCGAGGGAGATTGACAGTTCTTTTGTGTTTCTTCCATTTGCGAATAATCGCACCAAATGTTGTCACCTTCTCACCAAGCTGCTTGGCGATGGTCTTGTAGCCCATTCCAGCCTTGTGTAGGTCTACAATCTTGTCCCTGACATCCTTGGAGAGCTCTTTGGTCTTGGCCATGGTGGAGAGTTTGGAATCTGATTGATTGACTGCTTTTGTGGACAGGTGTCTTTTTTACAGGTAACAAGCTGCGGTTAGGAGGACTCCCTTTAAGAGTGTGCTCCTAATCTCAGCTCGTTACCTGTATAAAAGACACCTGGGAGCCAGAAATCTTTCTGATTGAGAAGGGGTCAAATACTTATTTCCCTCATTAAAATGCAAATCATTTTATAACATTTTTGACATGCTTTTTTCTCAATATTTTTGTTGTTATTCTGTCTCTCACTGTTCAAATAAACCTACCATTAAAATTATAGACTGATCATTTCCTTGTCAGTGGGCAAACGTACAAAATCAGCAGGGGATCAAATACTTTTTCCCCCCACTGTAGTAATCACAGAATGCATTTAGTAATCACAGATTGCATTTGGTAATCACAGAGCGCCTTTAGTAATCACAGAACGCATTTAGTAATCACAAAATGCATTTGTCTGTAAAGAGCCTGTCTGTAAAGAGCCTGTCTGTCGAGAGCCTGTCTGTCGAGAGCCTGTCTGTCGAGAGCCTGTCTGTCGAGAGCCTGTCTGTCGAGAGCCTGTCTGTCGAGAGCCTGTCTGTCGAGAGCCT
>NW_021822271.1:15000-32383 GCF_901001165.1 Salmo trutta
GAGAGAGTAGAGATGGAGTCAGTAACTGATATCTGGAGAGAGTAGAGATGGAGTCAGTAACTGATATCTGGAGAGAGCAATGGAGTCAGCAACTGATATCTGGAGAGAGCAATGGAGTCAGTAACTGATATCTGGAGAGAGTAGAGATGGAGTCAGTAACTGATATCTGGAGAGAGCAATGGAGTCAGCAACTGATATCTGGATAGAGTAGAGATGGAGTCAGTAACTGATATCTGGAGAGAGAGCAATGGAGTCAGTAACTGATATCTGGAGAGAGAGCAATGGAGTCAGTAACTGATATCTGGAGAGAGCAATGGAGTCAGTAACTGATATCTGGAGAGAGAGCAATGGAGTCAGTAACTGATATCTGGAGAGAGAGCAATGGAGTCAGTAACTGATATCTGGAGAGAGTAGAGATGGAGTCAGCAACTGATATCTGGAGAGAGCAATGGAGTCAGTAGCTGATACCTGGAGAGAGCAATTGAGTCAGTAACTGATATCTGGAGAGAGCAATGGAGTCAGTAACTGATATCTGGAGAGAGCAATGGAGTCAGTAACTGATATCTGGAGAGAGCAATGGAGTCAGCAACTGATATCTGGAGAGAGTAGAGATGGAGTCAGTAACTGATATCTGGAGAGAGCAGAGATGGAGTCAGTAACTGATATCTGGAGAGAGAAGAGATGGAGTCAGTAACTGATATCTGGAGAGAGAGCAAAGGAGTCAGTAACTGATATCTGGAGAGAGTAGAGATGGAGTCAGTAACTGATATCTGGAGAGAGAGTAAAGGAGTCAGTAACTGATATCTGGAGAGAGTAGAGATGGAGTCAGTAACTGATATCTGGAGAGTGTAGATATGGAGTCAGTAACTGATATCTGGAGAGAGCAATGGAGTCAGCAACTGATATCTGGAGAGAGCAATGGAGTCAGTAGCTGATATCTGGAGAGAGCAATAGAGTCAGTAACTGATATCTGGAGAGAGTAGAGATGGAGTCAGTAACTGATATCTGGAGAGAGAGCAATGGAGTCAGTAACTGATATCTGGAGAGAGTAGAGATGGAGTCAGTAACTGATATGCCCCCAGCTGCCCTCAGCTGTGCCCTGGACACCATATGTGAATTGATTGCCCCCCATCTATCTTCTGAGCTCGTGCTGCTAGGTGACCTAAACTGGGTCATGCTTAAGACCCCAGCCATCCTACAATCTAAGCTTGATGCCCTCAATCTAAAACAAATTATCAATGACCCTACCAGGTACAACCCCAAAGCCGTAACCACGGGCACCCTCATAGATATCATCCTAACCAACCTGCCCTCCAAATACACCTCTGCTGTCTTCAACCAGGATCTCAGCGATCACTGCCTCATTCCCTGCATCCGTAATGGGTCTGCGGCCAAACGACCACCCCTCATCACTGTCAAACGCTCCCTGAACTTTCCAGGGAAGTTAGGTACCAATAAACACAGGCAGTTAGGAAAGCAAAGGCTAGCTTTTTCAAACAGAAATTTGCATCCTGTAACACAAACTCAAAAAAGTTCTGGAACACTGTAAAGTCCATGGAGAATAAGAGCACCTCCTCCCAGCTGCCCACTGCTCTGAGGCTGGGAAATATTGTCACCACCAATAAATCTACAATAATCGATAATTTCAACAACTATTTTTCTCTGGCTGACCATGCTTTCCACCTGGCTACCCCTACCCCGGTCAACAGCCCTGCACCCCCCACAGCAACTTGCCCAAGCCTCCCCCCATTTCTCCTTCACCCAAATCCAGATACATGATGTTCTGAAAGAGCTGCAAAATCTAGACCCCTACAAATCAGCCGGGCTAGACAATCTGGACCCTCTCTTTCTAAAATTATCCATTGCAATTGTTGCAACCCCTATTACTAGCCTGTTCAACCTCTCTTTCGTATCGTCTGAGATCCTCAAAGATTGGAAAGCTGCCGCGGTCATCCCCCTCTTCAAAGGGGGAGACACTCTAGACTCAAACTGTTACAGACCTATATCTATCCTACCCTGCCTTTCTATGGTCTTTGAAAGCCAAGTTAACAAACAGATCACCGACCATTTCGAATCCCACCGCACCTTCTCCGCTATGCAATCTGGTTTCCGAACTGGTCATGGGTGCACCTCAGCCACGCTCAAGGTACTAAACGACATCATAACCGCCATCGATAAGAGACATTACTGTGCAGCCGTATTCATCGACCTGGCCAAGGCTTTCGACTCTGTCAATCACCACATTCTTATCGGCAGACTAAACAGCCTTGGTTTTTCAAATGATTGCCTCGCCTGGTTCACCAACTACTTCTCAGACAGAGTTCAGTGTGTCAAATCGGAGGGCCTGTTGTCCGGACCTCTGGCAGTCTCTATGGGTGTGCCACAGGGTTCAATTCTCGGGTCGACTCTTTTCTCTGTATACATCAATGATGTCGCTCTTGCTGCTGGTGATTCTCTGATCCACCTCTACGCAGACGACACCATTCTGTATACTTCTGGCCCTTCTTTGGACACTGTGTTAACTAACCTCCAGACGAGCTTCAATGCCTTTCAACTCTCCTTCTGTGGTCTCCAACTGCTCTTAAACGCTAGTAAAACATGCTCTTCAACCAATCGCTGCCCGCACCCGTCTGGCCGATGAGCATCACTACTCTTAGAATATGTGGACATCTACAAATACCTAGGTGTCTGTTTAGACTGTAAAAACTCCTTCCAGACTCAGAATCTAGAATCGGCTTCCTATTTCACAACAAAGCATCCTTTACTCATGCTGCCAAACATACCCTTGTAAAACTGACTATCCTACCGATCCTTGAGTTCGGCGATGTCATTTACAAAATAACCTCCAACACTCTACTCAACAAACTGGATGCAGTCTATCACAGTGCCATTCGTTTTGTCACCAAAGCCCCATATGCTACCCACCATTGCGACCTGTACGCTCTTGTTGGCTGGCCCTCGCTTCATACCTATCGCTAAACCCACTGGCTCCAGGTCATCTATAAGTCTTTTATAGGTTAAGCCCCGCCTTATCTCAGCTCACTGGTCACCATAACAACACCCACCCGTAGCACGCGCTCCAGTAGGTATATCTCACTGGTCACCCCCAAAGCCAATTTCTCTTTTGGCCGCCTTTCCTTCCAGTTCTCTGCTGCCAAACTTCATTGGATCCTTTTGTTCAGTGGGGCAACTGGTTGGTCCGTCGTCAAGCGGGCGGTATGTCTGTTGGTACGTTGTCTAGTGGGCGGTATGTCTGTCTGTTGGTACGTTGTCTAGTGGGCGGTATGTCTGTTGGTTCGTTGTCTAGCGGGCGGTATGTCTGTTGGTACGTTGTCTAGTGGGCGGTATGTCTGTTGGTACGTTGTCTAGAGGGCGGTATGTCTGTCTGTTGGTACGTTGTCTAGAGGGTGGTATGTCTGTTGGTACGTTGTCTAGTGGGCGGTATGTCTGTCTGTTGGTACGTTGTCTAGTGGGCGGTATGTCTGTTGGTACGTTGTCTAGTGGGCGGTATGTCTGTTGGTACGTTGTCTAGTGGGCGGTATGTCTGTCTGTTGGTACGTTGTCTAGTGGGCGGTATGTCTGTCTGTTGGTACGTTGTCTAGAGGGCGGTATGTCTGTTGGTACGTTGTCTAGAGGGCGGTATGTCTGTTGGTACGTTGTCTAGAGGGCGGTATGTCTGTTGGTACGTTGTCTAGAGGGCGGTACGTCTGTTGGTACGTTGTCTAGTGGGCGGTATGTCTGTCTGTTGGTACGTTGTCTAGTGGGCGGTATGTCTGTTGGTACGTTGTCTAGTGGGCGGTATGTCTGTCTGTTGGTACGTTGTCTAGTGGGCGGTATGTCTGTCTGTTGGTACGTTGTCTAGTGGGCGGTATGTCTGTTGGTACGTTGTCTAGTGGGCGGTATGTCTGTTGGTACGTTGTCTTGTGGGCGGTATGTCTGTCTGTTGGTACGTTGTCTAGTGGGCGGTATGTCTGTTGGTACGTTGTCTAGAGGGCGGTATGTCTGTTGGTACGTTGTCTAGAGGGCGGTATGTCTGTCTGTTGGTACGTTGTCTAGAGGGCGGTATGTCTGTCTGTTGGTACGTTGTCTAGAGGGCGGTATGTCTGTCTGTTGGTACGTTGTCTAGTGGGCGGTATGTCTGTTGGTACGTTGTCTAGTGGGCGGTATGTCTGTCTGTTGGTACGTTGTCTAGCGGGCGGTATGTCTGTTGGTACGTTGTCTAGAGGGCGGTATGTCTGTTGGTACGTTGTCTAGTGGGCGGTATGTCTGTTGGTACGTTGTCAAGTGGGCGGTATGTCTGTTGGTACGTTGTCTAGAGGGCGGTATGTCTGTCTGTTGGTACGTTGTCTAGTGGGCGGTATGTCTGTTGGTACGTTGTCTAGTGGGCGGTATGTCTGTCTGTTGGTACGTTGTCTAGCGGGCGGTATGTCTGTTGGTACGTTGTCTAGAGGGCGGTATGTCTGTTGGTACGTTGTCTAGTGGGCGGTATGTCTGTTGGTACGTTGTCAAGTGGGCGGTATGTCTGTTGGTACGTTGTCTAGAGGGCGGTATGTCTGTTGGTACGTTGTCTAGAGGGCGGTATGTCTGTTGGTACGTTGTCTAGAGGGCGGTATGTCTGTTGGTACGTTGTCTAGAGGGCGGTATGTCTGTTGGTACGTTGTCTAGTGGGCGGTATGTCTGTCTGTTGGTACGTTGTCTAGTGGGCGGTATGTCTGTTGGTACGTTGTCTAGAGGGCGGTATGTCTGTTGGTACGTTGTCTAGAGGGCGGTATGTCTGTTGGTACGTTGTCTCGTGGGCGGTATGTCTGTTGGTACGTTGTCTAGCGGGCGGTATGTCTGTCTGTATGAATACTCGTTGGAGCCCAGTAAGTGGACAGGGGCAGGAGAGGAAGCAAATATTTTAGCAGCACAATGACGTCTGTTACAGACACACACACAACACACATTTAGGAACACACGCACTTGCTTAAAAAACACATACACTGAAAACACACACGATGAAAAACACACACACTGAAAACACACACACACTGAAACCACCCTAGAAAGTACACACAAATTAAAATATGAAGCACATTTCAAAGCAGATATCAGATACCTATCTGTCTGTCAGATAACTATCTATCAGATATCTATCTATCTATCTATCTATCTATCTATCAGATATCTATTTATCAGACATCTACCTATCAATCAGATATCTATCTATCAATCAGATATCTATCTATCAGATATCTATCTATCAGATATCTATCTATCAGATATCTATCTATCAGATATTTATCTATCACATATCTATCTATCAGATATCTATCTATCTATCAGATATTTATCTATCACATATCTATCTATCACATATCTATCTATCGATCTATCAGATATCTATCTATCTATCTATCAGATATATATATTTCTATTAGATATCTTTCTATCAGATATCTATCAATTAGATATCTATCTATCAGATATATATCTATCTAGCAGATATTTATCTATCATATATCTATCTATCATATCTATCTATCTATCTATCTATCAGATATCTATCTTTCTATTAGATATCTTTCTATCAGATATCTATCAATTAGATATCTATCAGATATATATCTATCTAGCAGATATCTATCTATCACATATCTATCTATCTATCACATATCTATCTATCTATAAGATATCTATCTATCTATCAGATATTTATCTATCACATATCTATCTATCACATATCTATCTATCGATCTATCAGATATCTATCTATCTATCAGATATATATATTTCTATTAGATATCTTTCTATCAGATATCTATCAATTAGATATCTATTTATCAGATATATATCTATCTAGCAGATATTTATCTATCATATATCTATCTATCATATCTATCTATCTATCTATCAGATATCTATCTTTCTATTAGATATCTTTCTATCAGATATCTATCAATTAGATATCTATCAGATATATATCTATCTAGCAGATATCTATCTATCACATATCTATCTATCTATCACATATCTATCTATCTATAAGATATCTATCTATCTATCAGATATTTATCTATCACATATCTATCTATCACATATCTATCTATCGATCTATCAGATATCTATCTATCTATCAGATATATATATTTCTATTAGATATCTTTCTATCAGATATCTATCAATTAGATATCTATCTATCAGATATATATCTATCTAGCAGATATTTATCTATCATATATCTATCTATCATATCTATCTATCTATCTATCAGATATCTATCTTTCTATTAGATATCTTTCTATCAGATATCTATCAATTAGATATCTATCAGATATATATATATCTAGCAGATATCTATCTATCACATATCTATCTATCTATAAGATATCTATCTATCTATCAGATATTTATCTATCACATATCTATCTATCACATATCTATCTATCTATAAGATATCTATCTATCTATCAGATATTTATCTATCACATATCTATCTATCACATATCTATCTATCTATCAGATATCTATCTATCTATCAGATATCTATCTTTCTATTAGATATCTTTCTATCAGATATCTATCAATTAGATATCTATCAGATATATATCTATCTAGCAGATATCTATCTATCACATATCTTTCTATCACATATCTATATCTATCAGATATCTATATCTATCAGATATCTATCTTTCTATCAGATATCTATCTTTCTATTAGATATCTTTCTATCAGATATCTATCAATTAGATATCTATCTAGCAGATATATATCTATCTAGCAGATATTTATCTATCACATATCTATCTATCTATAAGATATCTATCTATCTATCAGATATTTATCTATCACATATCTATCTATCACATATCTATCTATCAGATATCTATCTATCTATCAGATATCTATCTTTCTATTAGATATCTTTCTATCAGATATCTATCAATTAGATATCTATCAGATATATATCTATCTAGCAGATATCTTTCTATCACATATCTATATCTATCAGATATCTATATCTATCAGATATCTATCTTTCTATCAGATATCTATCAATTAGATATCTATCACATATCTATCACATATCTATCTATCTATCACATATCTATCTATCTATAAGATATCTATCTATCTATCAGATATTTATCTATCACATATCTATCTATCACATATCTATCTATCGATCTATCAGATATCTATCTATCTATCTATCAGATATATATATTTCTATTAGATATCTTTCTATCAGATATCTATCAATTAGATATCTATCTATCAGATATATATCTATCTAGCAGATATTTATCTATCATATATCTATCTATCATATCTATCTATCTATCAGATATCTATCTTTCTATTAGATATCTTTCTATCAGATATCTATCAATTAGATATCTATCAGATATATATATATCTAGCAGATATCTATCTATCACATATCCATCTATCTATCACATATCTATCTATCTATAAGATATCTATCTATCTATCAGATATTTATCTATCACATATCTATCTATCTATAAGATATCTATCTATCTATCAGATATTTATCTATCACATATCTATCTATCACATATCTATCTATCTATCAGATATCTATCTATCTATCAGATATCTATCTTTCTATTAGATATCTTTCTATCAGATATCTATCAATTAGATATCTATCAGATATATATCTATCTAGCAGATATCTATCTATCACATATCTTTCTATCACATATCTATATCTATCAGATATCTATATCTATCAGATATCTATATCTATCAGATATCTATCTTTCTATTAGATATCTTTCTATCAGATATCTATCAATTAGATATCTATCTAGCAGATATATATCTATCTAGCAGATATTTATCTATCACATATCTATCTATCTATAAGATATCTATCTATCTATCAGATATTTATCTATCACATATCTATCTATCACATATCTATCTATCTATCTATCAGATATCTATCTTTCTATTAGATATATTTCTATCAGATATCTATCAATTAGATATCTATCAGATATATATCTATCTAGCAGATATCTTTCTATCACATATCTATATCTATCAGATATCTATATCTATCAGATATCTATATCTATCAGATATCTATCTTTCTATCAGATATCTATCAATTAGATATCTATCTATCACATATCTATCAATCTATCACATATCTATCTATCTAAATCTATCTATCAGAATTCTCTTTATCTATCAGATATCTATCTATCAGATATCTATCTATCAGATATCTAACTATCAGATATCTAACTATCAGATATCTAACTATCAGATATCTAACTATCAGATATCTATCTATCTATCTGAATTCTCTTTATCTATCAGATATCTATCTTTCTATCAGATATCTATCAATTAGATATCTATCTATCACATATCTATCTATCTATCTATCACATATCTATCTATCTATATCTATCTATCAGAATTCTCTTTATCTATCAGATATCTATCTATCAGATATCTATCTATCAGATATCTAACTATCAGATATCTATCTATCAGATATCTAACTATCAGATATCTATCTATCTATCTGAATTATCTTTATCTATCAGATATCTATCTATACTGAACAATAATATAAAGCAACATGCTGGTCCTATGTTTTGAGCTGAAATAAAACATTCTAGAATTCTTCCATACGCACAAAAATCATATTTCTCCAATTTTGTTCACAAATTAGTTTACATCCCTGTTAGTGAGCATTTCTCCTTTTCCAAGGTAATCCATCCACCTGACAGGTGTGGCATACCAAGAAGCTGATTAAACGGCATGATCATTACACAGGTGCACCTTGTGCTGGGGGACAATAAAAGGCCACTCTATAATGTGCAGTTTTGTCACACAACACAATGCCACAGATGTCTCAAGTTTTGAGGGAGCGGACAATTGACATGCTGACTGCAGGAATGTCCACCTGAGCTGTTGCCAGAGAATTTAATGTTCATTTCTCTTCCATAAGCCGCTTTCCAACATCGTTTTAGAGAATTTGGCAGTACGTCCAACCAGCCTCACAACTGCAGACCACGCCAGCCTAGGACCTCCACACCTCCACATCCGGAGGAGTTCAGAGACCTGGCCGTGTGGTGCCAGGACATCAACCTCTCCCTCAACGTGATCAAGACAAAGGAGATGATAGTGAACTACAGGAAAAGGAGGACTGAGCACGTCTCCATTCTCATCGACAGGGTTGTAGTGGAGCAGGTTGAGAGCTTCAAGTTCCTTGGTGTCCACATTACCAACCAACTATCATGGTCCAAACACACCAAGACAGTCGTGAAGAGGGAATGACAAAGCCTATTCCCTCTCAGGAAAAGATTTGGCATGGGTCCTCAGATCCTCAAAACGTTTTACAGCTGCACCATCGAGAGCATCCTGACTGGTTGCATCACTTCAACTGCTCGGCCTCCGACCGCAAGGCACTACGGAGGGTACTGCATACTGCCCAGTACATCACTGGGGCCAAGATTCCTGCCATCCAGGACCTATACCAGGCGGTGACAAAGGAAGGTCCTAAAAATTGTCAAAGACCCCAGCCACCCTATTTATAGACTGTTCTCTCTGCTACCACACGGCAAGCGGTACCGGAGCGCCAAGTCTAGATCCAAGAGGCATCTAAACAGCTTCTACCCCCCAAGCCATAAGACTCCTGAACACCTAATCAAATGGCTACCCAGACTATTTGCATTGCCCCCTCTTTTACACCGCTGCTACTCTCTGTTGTTATTATCTATGCATAGTCACTTTAATAACTCTACCTACATGTACAGTTGAAGTCAGAAGTCTACATACATCTTAGCCAAATACATTTCAACTCAGTTTTTCACAACTCCTTTTTTCTCCAAAAAGTACGATCTTTGTCCCCATGTGCAGTTGCAAACCGTAGTCTGGCTTTTTTATGGCGGCTTTGGAGCAGTGGCTTCTTCCTTGCTGAGCGGCCTTTCACGTTATGTTGATATAGGACTCGTTTTACTGTGGATATAGATCGTTTTGTACCTGTTTCCTCCAGCATCTTCACAAAGTCCTTTAATGTTGTTCTGGGATTGATTTGCACTTTTCGCACCAAAGTACATTCCTCTCTAGGAGACAGAACACGTCTCCTTCCTGAGCGGTATGACGGCTGCGTGGTCCCATGGTGTTTATACTTGCGTACTATTGTTTGTAGAGATGAACGTGGTACCTTCAGGTGTTTGGAAATTGCTCCCAAGGATTAACCAGACTTGTGGAGGTCTACAATTTTTTATCTGAGGTCTTGGCTGATTTCTTTTGATTTTCCCATTATGTCGAGCAAAGAGGCACTGAATTTGAAGGTAGGCCTTGAAATACATCCACAGGTACACCTCCAATTGACTCAAATGATGTCAATTAGCCTATTAGAAGCTTCTAAAGCCATGACATCATTTTCTGGAATTTTCCAAGCTGTTTAAAGGCACAGTCAACTTAGTGTATGTGAACTTCTGACCCACTGGAATTGTGATACAGTGAATTATAAGTGAAATAATATGTCTGTAAACAATTGTTGGAAAAATTACTTGTGTCATGCACAAAGTAGATGTCCTAACCGACTTGCCAAAACTATAGTTTGTTAACAAGAAATTTGTGGAGTGGTTGAAAAACACGTTTTAATGACTCCAACCTAAGCGTATGTAAACTTCCGACTTCAACTGTATATATTACCTCAACTAACCTAAACAACTAGCCTACTGTAGGTGTTCCTTTTGTCCAGGTGGGAAAGGGCAGTGTGGAGTGCAATAGAGATTGCATCATCTCCGAATGTGCATATTACCTCAACTAACCGGTACCCCCTGTATATAGCCTCCACATTGACTCTGTACCGTTACCCCCTGTATATAGCCTCCACATTGACTCTGTAACGTAACCACCTGTATATAGCCTCCACATTGACTCTGTACCGGTACCCCCTGTATGTAGTCTCCACATTGACTCTGTACCCCCTGTATATAGCCTCCACATTGACTCTGTACCGGTACCCCCTGTATATAGCCTCAACAATGACTCTGTACCGGTACCCCCTGTATATAGCCTCCACATTGACTCTGTACCGGTACCCCCTGTATATAGCCTCCACATTGACTCTGTACCGGTACCCCCTGTATATAGTCTCCACATTGACTCTGTACGGTACCCCCTGTATATAGCCTCCACATGGACTCTGTACCACCCTGTATATAGCCCCCACATTGACTCTGTACCGGTACCCCCTGTATATAGCCCTCCACATGACCTCTGTACCGGTACACCCTGTCTATAGCCTCCACATTGACTCTGTACCGGTACCCCCTGTATATAGCATCCACATTGACTCTGTACCGGTACCCCCTGTATTAGCCTCCACATTGACTCTGTACCGGTACCCCCTGTATATAGCCTCCACATTGACTCTGTACCGGTACCCCCTGTATATAGCCTCCACATTGACTCTGTACCAGTACCCCCTGTATATAGCCTCCACATTGACTCTGTACTCCCTGTATATAGCCTCCACATTGACTCTGTACCGGTACCCCCTGTATATAGCCTCCACATTGATTCTGTACCCCCTGTATATAGCCTCCACATTGACTCTGTACCCCCTGTATATAGCCTCCACATTGACTCTGTACCGGTACCCCCTGTATATAGCCTCCACATTGACTCTGTACCGGTACCCCCTGTATATAGCCTCCACATTGACTCTGTACGGTACCCCCCTGTATATAGCCTCCACATTGACTCTGTACCGGTACCCCCTGTATATAGCCTCCACATTGACTCTGTACCCCCTGTATATAGTCTCGCTATTGTTATTTTACTGCTGCTCTTTAATTACTTGTTACTTTTATTTCTTATTCTTATCCATATTTTTTGAAACTCCACTGTCGTATGTATGCATTTCACTGTATTGCATACGATTTGATGTGACACACTGATACACACTGATACACACTGATACACACTGAGACACACTGAGACACACTGATACACACTGATACACACACTGATACACACTGATACACACTGATACACACTGAGACACACTGAGACACACTGAGACACACTGATACACACTGATACACAACCTTGTCCAACATCGGTCTGTATTTACTGTAGTACCTAGAGGCTATAATCCTCTTTCAGTTCCAACCTGCATTTAATCCCCCAGCAACTCCTAGACACACACACACACACACACACACACACACACACACACACACAGACACACACACAGACACACACACAGACACACACACACACACACACACAGAGAGACATAGACACACACACACACAGACATAGACACACACACACACACACACACACACACACACACACACACACACACACACACACACACACATAGACACACACACACACACACACATAGACACACAGACACACAGACATAGACACACAGACAAAGACACACACACACACACAGACATAGACACACACACACACACACACACACACACACACACACACACACACACACACACACACACACAGACATAGACACACACACAACCTTCTCTGGCAGCCATGTGTGTGTTGATTAGCTGGTTTCGTGGCAAAGTGAGATGAGGGAATGTTCTCTTCTCGCTCTCACACTCCCTCCCTCCCTCTCTATCTATCTCTCTCCCTCTCTCTTTCTCTCTCTTTCTCTGTCTCTCTCTCCCCCTCTTTCTCTATCTCCCTCTCCCTCCTTCTCTCTCTACCTCCCTCTATCTCCCTCTCTCTCTATCTCTCTCTCCCCCTCTCGCTCTCTGTGTCTCTCTGTCTCTCTCTCTCCCTATATCTTTCTCTCTCTCTATCTCTCTCTCCCTCCCTCTCTCTCTACCTCCCTCTATCTCCCGCTCTCTGTCTCTATCTCCCTCTCTCTCCCTCTCTATCTCCCTCTCTCTCTCTCTCTCTCTCTCTCTCTCTCTGTCTCTCTCTCTCTCTCTGTCTGTCTCTCTGTCTCTCTGTCTGTCTCCCCCCCTCTGTCTCTCTCTGTCTCTCTCTCTGTCTCTCTCTCTTTCTCTCTCTCAACCAGTAATCTGTGGGATTGGGATTATGTGTGACATCACCACTGACATGCATCTCTCTGATTGGACACATTTTACTCTACATGTCAAGATTAGACCGTCACTCTGCCGGTTGAGCGTTGTGTGTGTGAGAGGTTGTGTGTGAGAGGTTGTGTGTATGAAAGGTTGTGTGTTAGAGAGGTTGTGTGTGTGAGGTTGTGTGTGTGTGTGTGTGTGTGTGTGTGTGTGTGTGTGTGTGTGTGTGTGTGTGTGTGTGTGTGTGTGTGTGTGTGTGTGTGTGTGAGAGGTTGTGTGTGAGAGGTTGTGTGTGAGAGGTTGTGTGTGAGAGAGGTTGTGTGTGTGAGAGGTTGTGTGTGAGAGGTTGTGTGTGTGTGTGAGAGGTTGTGTGAGAGAGGTTGTGTGTGAGAGAGAGGTTGTGTGTGTGTGTGTGTGAGAGGTTGTGTGTGTGAGAGAGCGTTGTCTGTGAGAGAGGTTGTGTGTATCAGTGTGTATCAGTGTGTATCAGTGTGTCTCAGTGTGTAGCAGGTTACAATTAGTGTGTATCAGTGTGTATCAGTGTGTCTCAGTGTGTCTCAGTGTGTCTCAGTGTGTGTCAGTGTGTGTCAGTGTGTATCAGTGTGTGTCAGTGTGTATCAGTGTGAATCAGTGTGTATCAGTGTGTCTCAGTGTGTCTCAGTGTGTATCAGTGTGTATCAGTGTGTATCAGTGTGTGTATCAGTGTGTATCAGTGTGTGTATCAGTGTGTATCAGTGTGTATCAGTGTGTCTCAGTGTGTGTCTCAGTGTGTGTATCAGTGTGTCTCAGTGTGTATCAGTGTGTATCAGTGTGTATCAGTGTGTATCAGTGTGTATCAGTGTGTATCAGTGTGTCTCAGTGTGTGTATCAGTGTGTGTATCAGTGTGTCTCAGTGTGTATCAGTGTGTATCAGTGTGTATCAGTGTGTGTATCAGTGTGTATCAGTGTGTATCAGTGTGTATCAGTGTGTATCAGTGTGTCTCACCCAGTAGAGCCTGGAACAGGTCGCTCTGGAAGATGTTGAGGAGTTGTTCAGCTCTGTTCTTAAAACCTTCGTCTCCCATCTGAGAGGCTTCTATAACCTGGAGGGCTCGCTCCGTGTCTGGGGGGGAACACAGTTCTGGTTTACAACTGTTCTCATGTGTGTCCTAACAGAGCCTTGCCAGGGGGAGGGGCGACATCAAGCTGGCTCACACTACAGAAACAGGAGATAGGCTCCATTCTGGCTCACACTACAGAAACAGGAGATAGTCTCCATTCTGGCTCCATTCTGGCTCACACTACAGAAACAGGAGATAGACTCCATTCTGGCTCCATTCTGGCTCACACTACAGAAACAGGAGATAGGCTCCAATCTGGCTCCATTCTGGCTCACACTACAGAAACAGGAGATAGTCTCCATTCTTGCTCACACTACAGAAACAGGAGATAGACTCCTTTCTGGCTCCATTCTGGCTCACACTACAGAAACAGGAGATAGACGCCATTCTGGCTCCATTCTGGCTCACACTACAGAAACAGGAGATAGGCTCCATTCTGGCTCACACTACAGAAACAGGAGATAGTCTCCATTCTGGCTCCATTCTGGCTCACACTACAGAAACAGGAGATAGACTCCATTCTGGCTCACACTACAGAAACAGGAGATAGGCTCCATTCTGGCTCCATTCTGGCTCACACTACAGAAACAGGAGATAGGCTCCATTCTGGCTCCATTCTGGCTCACACTACAGAAACAGGAGATAGACTCCATTCTGGCTCCATTCTGGCTCACACTACAGAAACAGGAGATAGACTCCATTCTGGCTCCATTCTGGCTCACACTACAGAAACAGGAGATAGGCTCCATTCTGGCTCACACTACAGAAACAGGAGATAGTCTCCATTCTGGCTCACACTACAGAAACAGGAGATAGGCTCCATTCTGGCTCACACTACAGAAACAGGAGATAGGCTCCATTCTGGCTCACACTACAGAAACAGGAGATAGGCTCCATTCTGGCTCCATTCTGGCTCACACTACAGAAACAGGAGATAGGCTCCATTCTGGCTCACACTACAGAAACAGGAGATAGACTCCATTCTGGCTCCATTCTGGCTCACACTACAGAAACAGGAGATAGGCTCCATTCTGGCTCACACTACAGAAACAGGAGATAGGCTCCATTCTGGCTCCATTCTGGCTCACACTACAGAAACAGGAGATAGGCTCCATTCTGGCTCACACTACAGAAACAGGAGATAGGCTCCATTCTGGCTCCATTCTGGCTCACACTACAGAAACAGGAGATAGACTCCATTCTGGCTCCATTCTGGCTCACACTACAGAAACAGGAGATAGACTCCATTCTGGCTCACACTACAGAAACAGGAGATAGGCTCCATTCTGGCTCCATTCTGGCTCACACTACAGAAACAGGAGATAGGCTCCATTCTGGCTCCATTCTGACTCACACTACAGAAACAGGAGATAGGCTCCATTCTGGCTCCATTCTGGCTCACACTACAGAAACAGGAGATAGGCTCCATTCTGACTCACACTACAGAAACAGGAGATAGGCTCCATTCTGGCTCACACTACAGAAACAGGAGATAGACTCCATTCTGGCTCACACTACAGAAACAGGAGATTGGAGCCAGAATGGAGCCTTTCTGGCTCACACTACAGAAACAGGAGATAGGCTCCATTCTGGCTCCATTCTGGCTCACACTACAGAAACAGGAGATAGTCTCCATTCTGGCTCACACTACAGAAACAGGAGATAGTCTCCATTCTGGCTCCATTCTGGCTCACACTACAGAAACAGGAGATAGGCTCAAATCTGGCTCCATTCTGGCTCACACTACAGAAACAGGAGATAGGCTCCATTCTGGCTCCATTCTGGCTCACACTACAGAAACAAGAGATAGTCTCCATTCTGGCTCACACTACAGAAACAGGAGATAGGCTCCATTCTGGCTCCATTCTGGCTCACACTACAGAAACAGGAGATAGACTCCATTCTGGCTCCATTCTGGCTCACACTACAGAAACAGGAGATAGGCTCCATTCTGGCTCCATTCTGGCTCACACTACAGAAACAGGAGATAGGCTCCATTCTGGCTCCATTCTGGCTCAGACTACAGAAACAGGAGATAGGCTCCATTCTGGCTCCATTCTGGCTCACACTACAGAAACAGGAGATAGGCTCCATTCTGGCTCACACTAGACAAGGCTGACTTACTAACAGTCAACACACACACACACACACACACACACACACACACACACACACACCAGTCCCTCTCTCACACAGACACACCCAAATCACATCGTCAAATCAGCTATAGTTCTGAAGACAGTTTCTCCATCATGTTCTCGTCTCTGTGAAGTTGTCTCATACACACACATTGATAAAGTCTCACCCTGTCGTTTCAGCGGCATGTTGTCCGGTAGTTGCCCTTCTCTGTACTTTCTCTCTGTCTGTTGATCTGCTCGAGACAGGACGCAGATTAAAGCCTATTCAGGGATTTAAAGACAGCCGCGGGGCCTTCTGGGAAGTGGAGTTTAATCCTAGGGCCACAAGGTCAGAGGAGAGAGCTTAGAGCCAGACACCTGTTCTATTCTGTCTTTGTCTGTCTGTCTGTCTGTCTGTCTGTCTGTCTGTCTGTCTGTCTGTCTGTCTGTCTGTCTGTCTGTCTGTCTGTCTCTCTGTCTGTCTGTCTGTCTGTCTGTCTGTCTGTCTGTCTTTAGGTCGTAATCTATGGATTTCACATGACTGAGAATACAGATATGCATTCTGTTTGTCACAGATACCGTAAAAAAAAAGGGTAGGGGCGTGGATCAGAAAACCAGTCAGTATCTGGTGTGACCACCATTTCCTTCATGACATCATCTTGATTCATATTAATTGCTATTTAGTTAGTTCTGGGTTAAGGTTTAAAAGATGATTCATTTAACCAATCGTTTTACCTCGATAATAAAAGGAAAGCACAACTGATTGACACACTTCTGCAAATTGAAAAATCATGTGACTAAACCGAAATAAAAAGAAGAAGAAACTACATTATGATGTCACGCCAACTATCTCTCTCCAGCGCTTGACGTTGCCGGTCTACTAACCAGCGATCCTGGCACCATCATCACCTCAGACCTCTTCATCACCCTGATTACTCTCCCTTTATTTATCCCTCAGACCTCTTCATCACCCTGATTACTCTCCCTTTATTTAGCCCTCAGACCTCTTCATCACCCTGATTACTCTCCCTTTATTTAGCCCTCAGACCTCATCTTTATTTAGCCCTCATCTGTTTATAACCTCACACCTCCTCTTATTAGCCCTCAG
>NW_021822272.1:0-32559 GCF_901001165.1 Salmo trutta
ATGATATGATATGTTGTACTACTACTATTATGACGTGAGAAAGCTTTACGAGTTTATAGGCAGATACACTATATATTCAAAAGTATGTGGACACCCCTTCAAATGAGTGGATTCGGCTATTTCAGCCACACCCGTTGCTGACAGGTGTATAAAATCGACCACACAGCCATGCAATCTCCATAGACAAACATTGGCAGTAGAGTGGCCTTACTGAAGAGCTCAGTGAATTTCAAATGTGTCATAGGATGCCACCTTTCCAACAAGTCAGTTTGTCAAATTTTTGCCCTGCTAGAGCTGCCCCCGGTCAACTGTAAGTGCTGTTAAGTGGAAACGTCTAGGAGCAACAACGGCTCAGCCGCTTAGTGGTAGGCCACACAAGCTCACAGAACGGGACCACTGAGTGCTGAAGAGTGTGAAAATCATCTTCCTCAGTTGCAACACACACTAGCGAGTTCCAAACTGCCTCAACGTCACCACAATAATTGCTCGTCGTGAGTTTCACAAAATGGGTTTCCATGGCCGAGCAGCTGCACACAAGCCTAAGATCACCATGTGCAATGCCAAGTGTCAGCTGGAGTGGTATAAATAAGTTCTGATGAGCTTCATGTTGCTGGATGGTGATGAGCTTCACGGTGATGGACGGTGATGAGCTTCACGGTGATGGACGCTGATGAGCTTCACGGTGATGGACGGTGATGAGCTTCACAGTGATGGATGCTGATGAGCTTCACAATGATGAGCTTCACGGTGATGAGCTTCACGGTGATGAGCTTCACGGTGATGAGCTTCACGGAGATGAGATTCACGGTGATGGACGGTGACGAGCTTCACGGTGATGAGCTTCACGGTGATGAGCTTCACGGTGATGAGCTTCACGGTGATGAGCTTCACGGTGATGAGCTTCACGGTGATGAGCTTCACGGTGATGAGCTTCACGGTGATGAGCTTCACGGTGATGAGCTTGGTATTATGGTATTATTTGAATGCTGTTGACTTGATGATCGATGCTTGGCTGCCAATTATAAAATTTAAATTCAATTGATCTTATCTATATGCCATCATATAACCCACCCTGCCCACTTCATCAGTGAACTGTTGTCTGGAGAGCATGAGCCAAAAGCAGATTGGGCAAGTTTGTGATTTATCACAAACAGTTTTTGTGACAAAACCATCCACAGAGTTGAAAATGCGATGGAAACCCATTTAACTTGTGTTTATTATTCGGTACAGGGGAATTTAACCACACAAGTGATTTCTATGTGCACTTTGTCATCACACAAAGTCTTTTATCTGCAACAAGTCTGTTTGATGGAAGCACACCTTTTGTGGGAAAGATTTTAGAATATTCACATGAGAATCTATTGCCAATTGGATGGAAACCTAGCTAAAGAGAGAGGAAAAAGACATCGAAAGATCAAATCAAAAAGAGAGCGCGGGGGAGAGAGAGCGGGGGAGAGAGAGCGGGGGAGAGAGAGCTGGAGAGAGAGAGCTGGAGAGAGAGAGAGAGAGAACGGGAGAGAGAGAGAACGGGGAGAGAGAGAGAACGGGGAGAGAGAGAGAACGGGGAGAGAGAGAGAACGGGGAGAGAGAGAGAACGGGGAGAGCGAGCGGGGGAGAGAGAACGGGGGAGAGAGAACGGGGGAGAGAGAACGGGGGAGAGAGAACGGGAGAGAGAGAGAGAGAGAGGCGACAGGGGACATGTCGGTATAGATGAAACACACAGTGCTATTTTTAGACGGCGTACAGTTGCTTTGCTTTTTTGAATTGCCTTGTTGTCAAGAGTTAAAACATACAGTATTGTTCGATAACAATGAAGATGTTTGATGCTTATGCACTCGTTAATTTTCCTCCAAACCCGATTCTAAGCCCAGTGTGGGTTACTGGTGTATGCATATTTATGACAGAATGCGCGTACTTACCAAATGTTACCCAACAGGCAGGTTTATTGTCATGAATCTTGCCCTGTAGATAGAACTGAGAGATATCTGTTTCGGTCAGCTGAGAAGGTCAGCTTAAAAGTCAAAAATTGTCTGTTGGGAAAAATGTATGAAAACAAATGATGAGCTTTTGAATCTTAATTTTAAGGCTAGGCGTTAGGCTTAGCAGTGTGATTTAAGGTTTTTTTGATTTCATGACTTTGTAGCTGTGACAGATAGTGACCACTCTGCAGAGTTGCCTCCAGCGCAAGGGAAACGCCTTCCTTACTCCTTATATAGTGCACACCTGTTGACCAGAGACCTAGAGGCCCGGGTCGACAGACCTAGAGGCCCGGGTCGACTCGACAGACCTAAGAAGCGCAGGTCGACAGACCTAGAGGCCCTAGAGGCCCGGGTCGACAGACCCCGAGGCCCGGGTCGCGAGGCCCGGGTCGACAGACCTAGAGGCCCGGGTCGACAGACCTAAGAGGCCCGGGTCGACAGACCTAAGAGGCCCGGGTTGACAGACCTAAGAGGCCCGGGTCGACAGACCTAAGAGGCCCGGGTCGACCTTTAAGAGAATATGGTTCCATTTGGGACGATGTCCTCTTCACCAGTTAATAGATGAAGTTAACGTACTCTGTATCTTAAATAATGTAATATATATATATATATATATATATATATATAGTGTTGTTATATATATATCACATCACTTGCAGTTGACATCAGTTTTCAAACAAGTTAACAGCTGCTGAAGAAAAAAATATGTATTTCAAGAAAACAATTTGGCAAATTCACTCTTGATGTTTCAACAGTAAGTTTAAGGTGAGGTGAGTTGTATACTGAACCAAAATATAAACACAACATGCAACAGTTTCAAAATGTTCATAGAAGGAAACCAGTCTATTGAAATAAATTCATTAATTTTCTAGATTTCACATGCCTGTGCAGGTGCGTAGCCATGGGTGGGCTTGGGAGGGCATAGGCCCACCCACTTGGGAGCCAGATCCACCCAATCAGAAATAGTTTTTCCCCACAAAAGGGCTTTATTACAGACAGAAATAGAAATACTCCTCAGATCCCCCCCCCCCCCCCCCCCCCCCAGACGATCCCGCAGGTGTAGAAGCGTCCAGGGCTGGCGTGGTTACACGTGGTCTGCGGTTGTGAGGCTGGTTGGATGTACTGCCAAATTCTCTAAAATGACGTTGGAGGTGGCTAATTGTAGAGAAATGAACATTTAATTTTCTGTCAACAGCTTTGTTGGACATTCCTGCAGTCAGCATGCAAATTGCACGCTCCCTCAACTTGAGTCATCTGTGGCATTTTGAGTGGCCTTTTATTGTCCTCAGCACAAGGTGCACCTGTGTAATAATCATGCTGTTTAATCAGCTTCTTGATATGCCACACCTGTCAGGTGGATGGATTGTCTTGACAAGTGACAAATGCTTAATAACAGGGACATAAAAGAACTATGTGCAGAAATTCATTGTGAAATAATCTTTTGTAACATATGAACCATTTATGGGATCTTTTTATTCCAGCTCATGAAAAATGGGACCAACACTTTAAATGTTGCGTTTTATATTTTTGATCAGAATATGTATTCAGAGCGAGAGCTGAGCATTTGTAAAATAAAATAAAAGTTGTCCATGAGGAGTCCAAGGATGAAGGATCAAAATATTATAGGAAGTAGAAGTCGAGGAAATAATGTTTTATTAATTCATACTAATTTCCAAAACGAACTGAGACATCTGTGAGTCACTAAACCATTGTAATTCCGCTTATGTACAGCTTTCATGCTGTGAAAATGTAATGAATTAATCAAGTAGGATATAGAAAGTGTATCGGGCTCTGCTCTCGGTGTGTGATAAGTGAAGGTGGTTATTATTGAGATGAGAGCAGAGGTACTTTACTGTATGTGCTGCGAGCTGTGAATGTTACATTAATGAAGGTCTTTGTACGTCTCAGTCAGGGCGCTTTATTTTCTACTATTGCTCTTAATTGCACTCCAGTAGGAATGGAAATGTCAAGGTCCCCTGAGAGAGAGAGAGAGAGAGAGAGAGAGAGAGGAGAGGGAGGGAGGGGAGGGAGGGAGGGAGAGGGAGGGAGGGAGAGGGAGAGAGAGGGAGAGAGAGGGAGAGAGAGGGAGAGAGAGGGAGAGAGAGGGAGAGAGAGGGAGAGAGAGGGAGAGAGAGAGAGAGAGAGAGAGACTCTCCTCCTCCTGTCCTTGGCTCCAGGATGAAAAGCTGAATGAGACAGAAGGCGTAATGGTTGTTGGATAAGAGAAACAGCACTGTTCATTTCATTAAAAAAAGTCCCTGTGTTCCAAATGACACACTCTTCCCTATATAAAGTGCACTACTTTTGACCAGAGCCCTGGTAAACAGTAGTGTACTATATAGGAAAAAAGTTTGAAATTAGGAATGCACAACAAGCATTTCACTACACTCAAATTAAAATCTGCTAACCATGTGTATGTGACAAATACGATTTGATTAGATTTTTTTAGATGAGTAATTATGAAAACTGTCAAAGCAGTGTGACTGTAAATGAAAGGTGCACGTTCCCTCAGATGAAAGGTGCACGTTCCCTCAGATGAAAGGTGCACGTTCCCTCAGATGAAAGGTGCACGTTCCCTCAGATGAAAGGTGCACGTTCCCTCAGATGAAAGGTGCACGTTCCCTCAGATGAAAGGTGCACGTTCCCTCAGATGAAAGGTGCACGTTCCCTCAGATGAAAGGTGCACGTTCCCTCAGATGAAAGGTGCACGTTCCCTCAGATGAAAGGTGCACGTTAGTGCAACTAGGACTCCAGTATAGCACAATACTGGGAAAAGCACTAAAGGACCTGGATTCAATGAATGCTGCATGATGTTCTAGAAGCATGATATCTGGTTCTAGAAGCATGAAATCTGGTTCTAGAAGCATGAAATCTGGTTCTAGAAGCATGATATCTGGTTCTAGAAGCATGATATCTGGTTCTAGAAGCATGAAATCTGGTTCTAGAAGCATGAAATCTGGTTCTAGAAGCATGACATCTGGTTCTAGAAGCATGATTTCTGGTTCTAGATGGTTCTAGAAGTAGTTAACATACACATTTGATCTCTCATTATCTCTCTTTCTCTTCCCCCACGTTTGAATCCCAAATAAAATAAACATTATAAATTATGTTGATTTTCAGTTTTTTGTTTTCTAAACTTTGGACAAAATTGAAATGAGATTTTCAAGCTTATCTTTCTAATGGGGTTTTCAAGCTGTTATTTCTTTTGGCTTGTTTGCATTATCTACCTTCACTAAAGTAGAGAGGTACTAGGAGAACCCTAGAGAGTAGGATAACCTTAGAGAGTAAACAGGACAGTAGAGAGGTACTAGGAGAACCCTAGAGAGTAAACAGGAGAGTAGAGAGGTACTAGGAGAACCCTAGAGAGTAAACAGGAGAGTAGAGAGGTACTAGGAGAACCCTAGAGAGTAAACAGGACAGTAGAGAGGTACTAGGAGAACCCTAGAGAGTAGGAGAACCCTAGAGAGTAAACAGGAGAGTAGAGAGGTACTAGGAGAACCCTAGAGAGTAAACAGGAGAGTAGAGAGGTACTAGGAGAACCCTAGAGAGTAAACAGGAGAGTAGAGAGGTACTAGGAGAACCCTAGAGAGTAAACAGGACAGTAGAGAGGTACTAGGAGAACCCTAGAGAGTAAACAGGAGAGTAGAGAGGTACTAGGAGAACCCTAGAGAGTAAACAGGACAGTAGAGGTACTAGGAGAACCCTAGAGAGTAAACAGGAGAGTAGAGAGGTACTAGGAGAACCCTAGAGAGTAGGAGAACCCTAGAGAGTAAACAGGAGAGTAGAGGTACTAGGAGAACCCTAGAGAGTAAACAGGACAGTAGAGAGGTACTAGGAGAACCCTAGAGTAAACAGGTGTGTAAAGAGGTACTAGGAGAACCCTAGAGAGTAGGAGAACCCTAGAGAGTAAACAGAAGAGTAGAGAGGTACTAGGAGAACTCTAGAGAGTAAACAGGACAGTAGAGAGGTACTAGGAGAACCCTAGAGAGTAAACAGGACAGTAGAGAGGTACTAGGAGAACCCTAGAGAGTAAACAGGACAGTAGAGAGGTACTAGGAGAACCCTAGAGAGTAGGAGAACCCTAGAGAGTAAACAGGACAATAGAGAGTTACTAGGAGAACCCTAGAGAGTAAACAGGACAGTAGAGAGGTACTAGGAGAACCCTAGAGAGTAAACAGGACAGTAGAGAGGTACTAGGAGAACCCTAGAGAGTAAACAGGACAGTAGAGAGGTACTAGGAGAACCCTAGAGAGTAAACAGGTGTGTAAAGAGGTACTAGGAGAACCCTAGAGAGTAAACAGGAGAGTAGAGAGGTAGTAGGAGAACCCTAGAGAGTAAACAGGAGAGTAGAGAGGTACTAGAAGAACCCAAGAGAGTAAACAGGACAGTAGAGAGGTACTAGGAGAACCCTAGAGAGTAAACAGGAGAGTAGAGAGGTACTAGGAGAACCCTAGAGAGTAAACAGGACAGTAGAGAGGTACTAGGAGAACCCTAGAGAGTAAACAGGACAGTAGAGAGGTACTAGGAGAACCCTAGAGAGTAAACAGGACAGTAGAGAGGTACTAGGAGAACCCTAGAGAGTAAACAGGTGTGTAAAGAGGTACTAGGAGAACCCTAGAGAGTAAACAGGACAGTAGAGAGGTACTAGGAGAACCCTAGAGAGTAGGAGAACCCTAGAGAGTAAACAGGACAGTAGAGAGGTAGTAGGAGAACCCTAGAGAGTAAACGGGACAGTAGAGAGGTACTAGGAGAACCCTAGAGAGTAAACAGGACAGTAGAGAGGTACTAGGAGAACCCTAGAGAGTAAACAGGACAGTAGAGAGGTAGTAGGAGAACCCTAGAGAGTAAACGGGACAGTAGAGAGGTACTAGGAGAACCCTAGAGTAGGAGAGGCAGAATGGCACCCTATTCCCTTTAAATTGCAATATTTTTGACCAGCGTTTTTTGTTAAAAGTAGGGCACTGTAAAGCGATTAGGGTGTATTTTGGCATGTTTACTCGGTGTAAGCAAGCAGAGCCATGAGTGATTGAGTCTACTGCCACCATCTCACCCTGATGCACCTCCCACTCTACCCATGCTGCCTCCCCAATCTCCTCCCATCCTCCCTCCTTCAGCATCCTCCCACCCTACCCATGCTGCCTCCTCCCATCCTCCCTCCTTCAGCATCCTCCCACCCTACCCATGCTGCCTCCTCCCCTCCTCCCTCCTTCAGCATCCTCCCACCCTACCCATGCTGCCTCCTCCCATCCTCCCTCCTTCAGCATCCTCCCACCCTACCCATGCTGCCTCCTCCCATCCTCCCTCCTTCAGCATCCTCCCACCCTACCCATGCTGCCTCCTCCCATCCTCCCTCCTTCAGCATCCTCCCACCCTACCCATGCTGCCTCCTCCCATCCTCCCTCCTTCAGCATCCTCCCACCCTACCCATGCTGCCTCCTCCCATCCTCCCTCCTTCAGTATCCTCCCACCCTACCCATGCTGCCTCCTCCCATCCTCCCTCCTTCAGCATCCTCCCACCCTACCTTCCACTCTCCTTCCTCCCATACCTCTCCAGCTTACCCCTCTCTTCTCTCTCTCTCTATCTCTCCACCCTGCCTCTGTGTTCTGACTGGCCACTTAATCAATGTTAATGACCGGCTCACAAATCTTCCTCTACAGGCCGTGTGTCCGGAGACAACCAGGACATCTCCCTCTTTAATTAGGCAGAACCAACATAATAGTACTGTTCAGGAGGAGAGGTCACAGAGCTATAGGAGGGGGAGGGGAGGATATGGGGGGGGGGACCAGTATAATAGTCCTGTTCAGGAGGAGAGGTCACAGAGCTATAGGAGGGGGAGGGGAGGATATGGGGGGGGGGGGACCAGTATAATAGTCCTGTTCAGGAGGAGAGGTCACAGAGCTATAGGAGGGGGAGGGGAGGATATGGGGGGGGGGGACCAGTATAATAGTCCTGTTCAGGAGGAGAGGTCACAGAGCTATAGGAGGGGGAGGGGAGGATATGGGGGGGGGACCAGTATAATAGTCCTGTTCAGGAGGAGAGGTCACAGAGCTATAGGAGGGGGAGGGGAGGATATGGGGGGGGGGGGGACCAGTATAATAGTCCTGTTCAGGAGGAGAGGTCACAGAGCTATAGGAGGGGGGAGGGGAGGATATGGGGGGGGGGGGACCAGTATAATAGTCCTGTTCAGGAGGAGAGGTCACAGAGCTATAGGAGGGGGAGGGGAGGATATGGGGGGGGGACCAGTATAATAGTCCTGTTCAGGAGGAGAGGTCACAGAGCTATAGGAGGGGGAGGGGAGGATATGGGGGGGGGACCAGTATAATAGTCCTGTTCAGGAGGAGAGGTCACAGAGCTATAGGAGGCGGAGGGAAAGAGATGGGGGGGGGGGGGACCAGTATAATAGTCCTGTTCAGGAGGAGAGGTCACAGAGCTATAGGAGGGGGAGGGGAGGATATGGGGGGGGGGGACCAGTATAATAGTCCTGTTCAGGAGGAGAGGTCACAGAGCTATAGGAGGCGGAGGGAAAGAGATGGGGGGGGGGGACCAGTATAATAGTCCTGTTCAGGAGGAGAGGTCACAGAGCTATAGGAGGGGGAGGGGAGGATATGGGGGGGGACCAGTATAATAGTCCTGTTCAGGAGGAGAGGTCACAGAGCTATAGGAGGGGGAGGGGAGGATATGGGGGGACCAGTATAATAGTCCTGTTCAGGAGGAGAGGTCACAGAGCTATAGGAGGGGGAGGGAAGGAGGGAAAGAGATGGGGGGGACCAGTATAATAGTCCTGTTCAGGAGGAGAGGTCACAGAGCTATAGGAGGGGGAGGGAGAGAGATGGGGGAGGGGGGACCAGTATAATATTACTGTTCAGGAGGAGAGGACACAGAGCTATAGGAGGGGGAGGGGAGGATATGGGGGGGGACCAGTATAATAGTCCTGTTCAGGAGGAGAGGTCACAGAGCTATAGGAGGGGGAGGGGAGGATATGGGGGGGGGGGGGGCAGTATAATAGTCCTGTTCAGGAGGAGAGGTCACAGAGCTATAGGAGGGGGAGGGGAGGATATGGGGGGGGGACCAGTATAATAGTCCTGTTCAGGAGGAGAGGTCACAGAGCTATAGGAGGTGGAGGGGAGGATATGGGGGGGGGGGGGGACCAGTATAATAGTCCTGTTCAGGAGGAGAGGTCACAGAGCTATAGGAGGGGGAGGGAGAGAGATGGGGGGGGGACCAGTATAATAGTACTGTTCAGGAGGAGAGGTCACAGAGCTATAGGAGGGGGAGGGAAGGAGGGAAAGAGATGGGGGGGGACCAGTATAATAGTCCTGTTCAGGATGAGAGGTCACAGAGCTATAGGAGGGGGAGGGGAGGATATGGGGGGGGACCAGTATAATAGTCCTGTTCAGGAGGAGAGGTCACAGAGCTATAGGAGGGGGAGGGGAGGATATGGGGGGGGGGACCAGTATAATAGTCCTGTTCAGGAGGAGAGGTCACAGAGCTATAGGAGGGGGAGGGAAAGAGATGGGGGGGGGACCAGTATAATAGTCCTGTTCAGGAGGAGAGGTCACAGAGCTATAGGAGGGGGAGGGAAGGAGGGAAAGAGATGGGGGGGGACCAGTATAATAGTCCTGTTCAAGAGGAGAGGTCACAGAGCTATAGGAGGGGGAGGGGAGGATATGGGGGGGGGACCAGTATAATAGTCCTGTTCAGGAGGAGAGGTCACAGAGCTATAGGAGGGGGAGGGAGAGAGATGGGGGGGGGACCAGTATAATAGTACTGTTCAGGAGGAGAGGTCACAGAGCTATAGGAGGGGGAGGGGAGGATATGGGGGGGGGGACCAGTATAATAGTCCTGTTCAGGAGGAGAGTAATCACAGAGCTAGAGGAGGGGGAGGGGATGATATGGGTGGGGGGGGGGCAGTATAATAGTCCTGTTCAGGAGGAGAGGTCACAGAGCTATAGGAGGGGGAGGGGAGGATATGGGGGGGGGGGGACCAGTATAATAGTCCTGTTCAGGAGGAGAGCTCACAGAGCTATAGGAGGGGGGAGGGGAGGATATGGGGGGGGGGACCAGTATAATAGTCCTGTTCAGGAGGAGAGGTCACAGAGCTATAGGAGGGGGAGGGAAGGAGGGAAAGAGATTGGGGGGGGACCAGTATAATAGTACTATTCAGGAGGAGAGGTCACAGGGCTATAGGAGGAGAGGTCACAGGGCTAGAGGAGGAGAGGTCACGGGGCTAGAGGAGGAGAGGTCACGGGGCTATAGGAGGAGAGGTCACGGGGCTATAGGAGGAGAGGTCACGGGGCTAGAGGAGGAGAGGTCACGGGGCTAGAGGAGGAGAGGTCACGGGGCTAGAGGAGGAGAGGTCACGGGGCTAGAGGAGGAGAGGTCACGGGGCTAGAGGAGGAGAGGTCACGGGGCTATAGGAGGAGAGGGAGGGAAAGAGATATGGGTGGTGTGGGGGGGGACCAGCATTGTAGTACCACTCAGAAGGAGAGGTCACGGGGCTAGAGGGTGTGTTTTTAAAAGCCTCCCTGACCCATTGGTTCCTCAGTTGATCTGTGTGTCAGAATCCCTCCTGTGGAACACTAATTCACAGACAGACTTCAGCTCAGCCAGATAATTACTGTAGACCTCCTACAGGGAGGAGAGGAATGGGGAAGAGGAAACGTAAGTATCACACTTCATCCCCCAGATACTGTGAAATACCTTCCTCCTTCCTTTTCTGTGTTCTCTCTCACTCTTCTGCAGATTAATGAACTTTCTGCCCACGCAAATTCTCTCTCTCACTGCTTCTCTCTCTCTGTCACTGCTTCTCTCTCAACGCTTCTCTATCTCTCTTTCTCTCAACACTACTCTCTCGCTCGTGTTCTCTGTCTCTCTCTCTCTCTCTCTCTCTCTCTCTCTCTCTCTCTCGGCTTCTCTCTCTCTGTCTCTGTCTTTCTCTCTCCCACTGCTTCTCTCGCTCTCTCACTGCATCTCTCTCTCACTGCATCTCTCTCTCACTGCATCTCTCTCTCGCTGCTTCTCTCTCTCACTACCTCTCTATCTTTCTGCCTCGGGCTTTACTAGCTCCTGTAAAATTGTGCTCTGTTCTCTCACCTCACAGTGTAATCATCCTTGCAGGAGTGCAGGGAGAGAAGAGACAGGGGGAGAGCGTTGTCTAACTCTGCCACCTCCGGTTCCCTCCATACAGGCAGACCCGGGGAGGGCAATTAGCTAATAGAATCACCCTGGATGAGACTGAACGCTGCAGTTAGTGAGGCCAAGTGCGAGGTGAACATGGGGTGAGAGGTGAAACGGAGGGAGTGTTTGTGGGCAGATGCACACGTACAAACAAACACACACATGGTTCAGTAAGCAAAGCATTTTCCACCTTCACAGGCAGAGACGGTCATTAGCCCACATTATTGTTCGCTACTTTAATGGTTAATATAAAATAAAATGTTATTGGTCACATACACGTGGTTAGCAGATGTTAATGTGAGTGTAGTGAAATGCTTGTGCTTCTAGTTCCGACAGTAATATGCAGTAATATCTAACAAGTAATCTAACAATTTCCCAACAACTACCTAATACACACAAGTGTAAAGGAATGAATAAGAATATGTACATATAAATATAAGGATGAGTGATGGCCGAGCAGCATAGGCAAGATGCAGTAGATGGTATAAAATACAGTATATACATATGAGATGAGTAATGTAAGATATGTAAACATTATTAAAGATGCATTATTTAAAGTGACTAGTGATCAATTTATTAAAGTGGCCAGTGATTGAGTCTCAATGTAGGCAGCAGCCTCTGTGTTAGTGATGGCTGTTTAGCAGTTGTCTCGCCTTGAGATAGAAGCTGTTTTTCAGTCTCCCGGTCCCAGCTTTGATGCACCTGTACTGACCTCACCTTCTGGATGATAGCGGGGTGAACAGGCAGTGGCTCGGGTGGTTGTTGTCCTTGATGATCTTTTTGGCCTTCCTGTGACATCGGGTGGTGTAGGTTTCCTGGAGGGCAGGTAGTTTGCCCCCGGTGATGCGTTGTGCAGACCTCACTACCCTCTGAAGAGCCTTCCGGTTATGGGCGGAGCAGCTGCCTTACCAGGCGGTGATACAGCCTGACAGGATGCTCTCGATTGTGCATCTGTAAAAGTTTGTCAGGGTTTTGGTGACAAGCCAAATTTCTTCAGCCTCCTGAGGTTGAAGAGGCGCTGCTGTGCCTTCTTCACCACGCTGTCGGTGTGGGTGGACCATTTCAGTTTGTCCATGATGTGTACGCCGAGGAACTTAAAACTCTCCACCCTCTCCACTACTGTCCCGTCGATGTGCATGGGGGGCTGCTCCCTCTGCTGTTTCCTGAAGTCCACGATCATCTCCTTTGTTTTGTTGACGTTGAGTGAGAGGTTATTTTCCTGACACCACACTCCGAGGGCCCTCACCTCCTCCCTGTAGGCTGTCTCGTTGTTGTTGGTAATCAAGCCTACCACTGTAGTGTCGTCTGCAAACTTGATGATTGAGTTGGAGGTGTGCATGGCCACGCAGTCATGGGTGAACAGGGAATACAGGAGGAGGCTGAGCACACACCCTTGTGGGGTCCCTGTGTTGAGGATCAGCGAAGTGGAGATGTTGTTTCCTGCATTCACCACCTGGGGGCAGCCTGTCAAAGTCCAGGACCCAGTTGCACAGGGCAGGGTTGAGACCCAGGGCCTATAGCTTGATGATGAGTTTGGAGGGTACTATGGTGTTAAACTCTGAGCTGTAGTCAATGAACAGCATTCTTACATAGGTATTCCTCTTGTCCAGATGGGTTAGGGCAGTGTGATGGCGATGCATCGTCTGTGGACCTGTTAGCTAATTTAATGGTAATACTACTGTTAGCTACTTTAATGGTAATATTACTGTTAGCTAATTTAATTGTTAATATTACTGGTCTATTTGCCATGGAGGCAAAGGTACCAGGACCACTGAGAGACGGATTGTGTCCCAAGTAGCCCCTATGGGCCCTCGTCAAAAGGGCTTCACTATATCGGGAATAGGGTGCAATTTGGAACACACAGGCGGAGAGAACAACACCAACCTCTTTACATAAACCAGCTAATAATGAAGGAATGAAGTCAGGAGAGATTAAGTATATTCTTTCTGTCAGAGTGAATTGAATAATAGATAAACCAATCAGGACAGTCATAGCAGGTACACCAATCAGGACAGTCATAGCAGGTACACCAATCAGGACAGTCATAGCAGATACACCAATCAGGACAGTCATAGCAGATACACCAATCAGGACATTCATAGCAGATACACCAATCAGGACAGTCATAGCAGATACACCAATCAGGACAGTCATAGCAGATACACCAATCAGGACAGTCATAGCAGGTACACCAATCAGGACAGTCATAGCAGGTACACCAATCAGGACAGTCATAGCAGATACACCAATCAGGACAGTCATAGCAGATAGACCAATCAGGACAGTCATAGCAGATAGACCAATCAGGACAGTCATAGCAGATAGACCAATCAGGACAGTCATAGCAGGTACACCAATCAGGACAGTCATAGCAGGTACACCAATCAGGACAGTCATAGCAGATACACCAATCAGGACAGTCATAGCAGGTACACCAATCAGGACAGTCATAGCAGGTACACCAATCAGGACAGTCATAGCAGGTACACCAATCAGGACAGTCATAGCAGGTACGCCAATCAGGACAGTCATAGTAAATACGCCAATCAGGACAGTCATAGCAGGTACGCCAATCAGGACAGTCATAGTAAATACGCCAATCAGGACAGTCATAGCAGGTACGCCAATCAGGACAGTCATAGTAAATACGCCAATCAGGACAGTCAAAGCAGGTACACCAATCAGGTGTAGGCTGGAGAGCAGGGATTCCCTGAGAGTACACACAGCTCCTCCTCTCTCCCTCTCTCTCTCCTCCTCTCTCCCTCTCTCTCTCCTCCTCTCTCCCTCTCTCTTTCTTCCTCGTGCTTAGTTTTCCTTGCTCACCCCTCTGTTTTCATCCCCTATCCTTCCCTCCCCTTTCCTCCTCTCCTCTTTTCCTGTCTTAATTTCCTCTCATCTACCCCTCTCCTCCTCCCCTCTTCCTTTCCTCCTCTCCTCTTTTCTCCTCCTCCTCTCTCCTATCCTTCTTTCCTCTTCTTCTCCCCCTCCTCTCTCTTCCTCTCCTCCTCCCCTATCCTCCTCTCCTCCTCCCCTATCCTCCTCTCTCTTCCTCTCCTCCTCCCCTATCCGCCTCCCCTCTCCTCCTCCCCTCTCCTCTCCTCCTCCCCTCTCCTCCTCCTCCTCCTCCCCTCTCCAATCCTCCTTCAGCTCTTAATTGTTTCCATTACATATCAATCTGTTGTAGCTGCAGGGAAGGTTGTCTGTTAAATGTGAGGGCTTTTGTATAATGATCCATTAGGAGTGACGGGGTTCTAATCAGATTCAATCACCAACTTAGACTGCTACCTTATCTGCTGCATTAGGAAAGCTTCATTTTTCACAGCCTGTTGGTGCTAACACACAGATACACACAGTCTGTTGGTGCTAACACACAGATACACACAGCCTGTTGGTGATAACACACAGATACACACAGCCTGTTGGTGCTAACACACAGATACACACAGCCTGTTGGTGCTAACACACAGATACACACAGCCTGTTGGTGCTAACACACAGACACACACAGTCTGTTGGTGCTAACACACAGATACACACAGTCTGTTGGTGCTAACACACAGATACACACAGCCTGTTGGTGCTAACACACAGATACACACAGCCTGTTGGTGCTAACACACAGATACACACAGCCTGTTGGTGCTAACACACAGATACACACAGCCTGTTGGTGCTAACACACAGATACACACAGCCTGTTGGTGCTAACACACAGATACACACAGCCTGTTGGTTGGTGCTAACACACAGATACACACAGCCTGTTGGTGCTAACACACAGATACACACAGTCTGTTGGTGCTAACACACAGATACACACAGCCTGTTGGTTGGTGCTAACACACAGATACACACAGCCTGTTGGTTGATGCTAACACACAGATACACACAGCCTGTTGGTTGGTGCTAACACACAGATACACACAGCCTGTTGGTGCTAACACACAGATACACACAGCCTGTTGGTTGGTGCTAACACACAGATACACACAGCCTGTTGGTTGGTGCTAACACACAGATACACACAGCCTGTTGGTGCTAACACACAGATACACACAGCCTGTTGGTGCTAACACACAGGTACACACAGCCTGTTGGTGCTAACACACAGGTACACACAGCCTGTTGGTGCTAACACACAGGTACACACAGCCTGTTGGTTGGTGCTAACACACAGATACACACAGTCTGTTGTTGCTAACACACAGATACACACAGCCTGTTGGTGCTAACACACAGATACACAAAGCCTGTTGGTGCTAACACACAGATACACACAGCCTGTTGGTGCTAACACACAGATACACACAGCCTGTTGGTGCTAACACACAGGTACACACAGCCTGTTGGTGCTAACACACAGGTACACACAGCCTGTTGGTGCTAACACACAGGTACACACAGCCTGTTGGTGCTAACACACAGGTACACACAGCCTGTTGGTTGGTGCTAACACACAGATACACACAGCCTGTTGTTGCTAACACACAGATACACACAGCCTGTTGGTGCTAACACACAGATACACAAAGCCTGTTGGTGCTAACACACAGATACACAAAGCCTGTTGGTGCTAACACACAGATACACACAGCCTGTTGGTGCTAACACACAGATACACACAGCCTGTTGGTGCTAACACACAGGTACACACAGCCTGTTGGTGCTAACACACAGGTACACACAGCCTGTTGGTGCTAACACACAGGTACACACAGCCTGTTGGTTGGTGCTAACACACAGATACACACAGTCTGTTGTTGCTAACACACAGATACACACAGCCTGTTGGCGCTAACACACAGATACACACAGCCTGTTGGTTGGCGCTAACACACAGATACACACAGCCTGTTGGCGCTAACACACAGATACACACAGCCTGTTGGTGCTAACACACAGATACACACAGCCTGTTGGTGCTAACACACAGACACACACAGTCTGTTGGTGCTAACACACAGATACACACAGTCTGTTGGTGCTAACACACAGATACACACAGCCTGTTGGTGCTAACACACAGATACACACAGCCTGTTGGTGCTAACACACAGATACACACAGCCTGTTGGTGCTAACACACAGATACACACAGCCTGTTGGTGCTAACACACAGATACACACAGCCTGTTGGTGCTAACACACAGATACACACAGCCTGTTGGTGCTAACACACAGATACACACAGCCTGTTGGTTGGTGCTAACACACAGATACACATAGCCTGTTGGTTGGTGCTAACACACAGATACACACAGTCTGTTGGTGCTAACACAGAGATACACACAGCCTGTTGGTGCTAACACACAGATACACACAGCCTGTTGGTGCTAACACACAGATACACACAGCCTGTTGGTGCTAACACACAGATACACACAGCCTGTTGGTTGGTGCTAACACACAGATACACACAGCCTGTTGGTTGGTGCTAACACACAGATACACACAGTCTGTTGGTGCTAACACAGAGATACACACAGCCTGTTGGTTGGTGCTAACACACAGATACACACAGCCTGTTGGTTGGTGCTAACACACAGATACACACAGCCTGTTGGTTGGTGCTAACACACAGATACACACAGCCTGTTGGTTGGTGCTAACACACAGATACACACAGCCTGTTGGTGCTAACACACAGATACACAAAGCCTGTTGGTGCTAACACACAGATACACACAGCCTGTTGGTGCTAACACACAGATACACACAGCCTGTTGGTGCTAACACACAGGTACACACAGCCTGTTGGTGATAACACACAGATACACACAGCCTGTTGGTGCTAACACACAGATACACACAGCCTGTTGGTGCTAACACACAGGTACACACAGCCTGTTGGTGCTAACACACAGGTACACACAGCCTGTTGGTGCTAACACACAGGTACACACAGCCTGTTGGTTGGTGCTAACACACAGATACACACAGTCTGTTGTTGCTAACACACAGATACACACAGCCTGTTGGCGCTAACACACAGATACACACAGCCTGTTGGTTGGCGCTAACACACAGATACACACAGCCTGTTGGCGCTAACACACAGATACACACAGCCTGTTGGTGCTAACACACAGATACACACAGCCTGTTGGTGCTAACACACAGACACACACAGTCTGTTGGTGCTAACACACAGATACACACAGTCTGTTGGTGCTAACACACAGATACACACAGCCTGTTGGTGCTAACACACAGATACACACAGCCTGTTGGTGCTAACACACCGATACACACAGCCTGTTGGTGCTAACACACCGATACACACAGCCTGTTGGTGCTAACACACAGATACACACAGCCTGTTGGTGCTAACACACAGATACACACAGCCTGTTGGTGCTAACACACAGATACACACAGCCTGTTGGTGCTAACACACAGATACACACAGCCTGTTGGTGCTAACACACAGATACACACAGCCTGTTGGTGCTAACACACAGATACACACAGCCTGTTGGTTGGTGCTAACACACAGATACACACAGCCTGTTGGTGCTAACACACAGATACACACAGTCTGTTGGTGCTAACACACAGATACACACAGCCTGTTGGTTGGTGCTAACACACAGATACACACAGCCTGTTGGTTGGTGCTAACACACAGATACACACAGCCTGTTGGTTGGTGCTAACACACAGATACACACAGCCTGTTGGTGCTAACACACAGATACACACAGCCTGTTGGTTGGTGCTAACACACAGATACACACAGCCTGTTGGTTGGTGCTAACACACAGATACACACAGCCTGTTGGTGCTAACACACAGATACACACAGCCTGTTGGTGCTAACACACAGGTACACACAGCCTGTTGGTGCTAACACACAGGTACACACAGCCTGTTGGTGCTAACACACAGGTACACACAGCCTGTTGGTTGGTGCTAACACACAGATACACACAGTCTGTTGTTGCTAACACACAGATACACACAGCCTGTTGGTGCTAACACACAGATACACAAAGCCTGTTGGTGCTAACACACAGATACACACAGCCTGTTGGTGCTAACACACAGATACACACAGCCTGTTGGTGCTAACACACAGGTACACACAGCCTGTTGGTGCTAACACACAGGTACACACAGCCTGTTGGTGCTAACACACAGGTACACACAGCCTGTTGGTGCTAACACACAGGTACACACAGCCTGTTGGTTGGTGCTAACACACAGATACACACAGTCTGTTGTTGCTAACACACAGATACACACAGCCTGTTGGTGCTAACACACAGATACACAAAGCCTGTTGGTGCTAACACACAGATACACAAAGCCTGTTGGTGCTAACACACAGATACACACAGCCTGTTGGTGCTAACACACAGATACACACAGCCTGTTGGTGCTAACACACAGGTACACACAGCCTGTTGGTGCTAACACACAGGTACACACAGCCTGTTGGTGCTAACACACAGGTACACACAGCCTGTTGGTTGGTGCTAACACACAGATACACACAGTCTGTTGTTGCTAACACACAGATACACACAGCCTGTTGGCGCTAACACACAGATACACACAGCCTGTTGGTTGGCGCTAACACACAGATACACACAGCTGTTGGCGCTAACACACAGATACACACAGCCTGTTGGTGCTAACACACAGATACACACAGCCTGTTGGTGCTAACACACAGACACACACAGTCTGTTGGTGCTAACACACAGATACACACAGTCTGTTGGTGCTAACACACAGATACACACAGCCTGTTGGTGCTAACACACAGATACACACAGCCTGTTGGTGCTAACACACCGATACACACAGCCTGTTGGTGCTAACACACAGATACACACAGCCTGTTGGTGCTAACACACAGATACACACAGCCTGTTGGTGCTAACACACAGATACACACAGCCTGTTGGTGCTAACACACAGATACACACAGCCTGTTGGTGCTAACACACAGATACACACAGCCTGTTGGTGCTAACACACAGATACACACAGCCTGTTGGTGCTAACACACAGATACACACAGCCTGTTGGTTGGTGCTAACACACAGATACACACAGCCTGTTGGTGCTAACACACAGATACACACAGCCTGTTGGTTGGTGCTAACACACAGATACACACAGCCTGTTGGTTGGTGCTAACACACAGATACACACAGCCTGTTGGTTGGTGCTAACACACAGATACACACAGCCTGTTGGTTGGTGCTAACACACAGATACACACAGCCTGTTGGTGCTAACACACAGATACACACAGCCTGTTGGTTGGTGCTAACACACAGATACACACAGCCTGTTGGTTGGTGCTAACACACAGATACACACAGCCTGTTGGTTGGTGCTAACACACAGATACACACAGCCTGTTGGTGCTAACACACAGGTACACACAGCCTGTTGGTGCTAACACACAGGTACACACAGCCTGTTGGTGCTAACACACAGGTACACACAGCCTGTTGGTGCTAACACACAGATACACACAGCCTGTTGGTTGGTGCTAACACACAGATACACACAGTCTGTTGTTGCTAACACACAGATACCACACAGCCTGTTGGTGCTAACACACAGATACACAAAGCCTGTTGGTGCTAACACACAGATACACACAGCCTGTTGGTGCTAACACACAGATACACACAGCCTGTTGGTGCTAACACACAGGTACACACAGCCTGTTGGTGCTAACACACAGGTACACACAGCCTGTTGGTGCTAACACACAGGTACACACAGCCTGTTGGTGCTAACACACAGGTACACACAGCCTGTTGGTTGGTGCTAACACACAGATACACACAGTCTGTTGTTGCTAACACACAGATACACACAGCCTGTTGGTGCTAACACACAGATACACAAAGCCTGTTGGTGCTAACACACAGATACACAAAGCCTGTTGGTGCTAACACACAGATACACACAGCCTGTTGGTGCTAACACACAGATACACACAGCCTGTTGGTGCTAACACACAGGTACACACAGCCTGTTGGTGCTAACACACAGGTACACACAGCCTGTTGGTGCTAACACACAGGTACACACAGCCTGTTGGTTGGTGCTAACACACAGATACACACAGCCTGTTGGTGCTAACACACAGATACACACAGCCTGTTGGTGCTAACACACATTTTGGAAGAACACACATAGCACAATACACCAGAACACACACAGACAGATGTACACACGTATCACTGAGGGGCCTCAAACCCTGCCCATTTGTATCACTGAGGGGCCTCTATCCCTGCCCATTTATATCACTGAGGGGCCTCTACCCCTGCCCATTTATATCACTGAGGGGCCTCTACCCCTGCCCATTTATATCACTGAGGGGCCTCTCCCCCTGCCCATTTATATCACTGAGGGGCCTCTACCCCTGCCCATTTATATCACTGAGGGGCCTCTCCCCCTGCCCATTTATATCACTAAGGGGCCTCTACTCCTGTCCATTCATATCACTAAGGGGCCTCTACCCCTGCCCATTTATATCACTAAGGGGCCTCTATCCCTGCCCATTCATATCACTGAGGGGCTTCTACCTCAAATGACCTCTCTATCTACATTCAGCTGGCCACAAAGGATCTCTATCTACATTCAGCTGGCCACAAAGGATCTCTATCTACATTCAGCTGGCCTCAAAGGACCTCTATCTACATTCAGCTGGCCTCAAAGGACCTCTATCTACATTCAGCTGGCCTCAAAGGATCTCTATCTACATTCAGCTGGCCTCAAAGGACCTCTATCTACATTCAGCTGGCCTCAAAGGATCTCTATCTACATTCAGCTGGCCTCAAAGGACCTCTATCTACATTCAGCTGGCCTCACAGGACCTCTCTATCTACATTCAGCTGGCCTCACAGGATCTCTATCTACATTCAGCTGGCCTCACAGGACCTCTATCTACATTCAGCTGGCCTCACAGAATCTCTGTCTACATTCAGCTGGCCTCACAGAATCTCTGTCTACATTCAGCTGGCCTCACAGGACCTCTATCTACATTCAGCTGGCCTCACAGAATCTCTGTCTACATTCAGCTGGCCTCACAGGACCTCTCTATCTATATTCAGCTGGCCTCAAAGGGGTCTCTATCTACATTCAGCTGGCCTCACAGGACCTCTCTATCTACATTCAGCTGGCCTCAAATGAACTCTCTATCTACATTCAGCTGGCCTCAAAGGAACTCTATCTACATTCAGCTGGCCTCAAAGGATCGCTCTATCTACATTCAGCTGGCCTCACAGAATCTCTGTCTACATTCAGCTGGCCTCACAGGACCTCTCTATCTACATTCAGCTGGCCTCACAGGACCTCTCTATCTACATTCAGCTGGCCTCACAGGATCTCTTTCTACATTCAGCTGGCCTCACAGGACCTCTATCTACATTCAGCTGGCCTCACAGAATCTCTGTCTACATTCAGCTGGCCTCACAGGATCTCTATCTACATTCAGCTGGCCTCACAGGACCTCTATCTACATTCAGCTGGCCTCACAGAATCTCTGTCTACATTCAGCTGGCCTCACAGGATCTCTATCTACATTCAGCTGGCCTCACAGGATCTCTCTATCTACATTCAGCTGGCCTCACAGGATCTCTATCTACATTCATGGCCTTTTTTACCTTTACCTCCCTTATCTCACATCATTTGCTCACGTTGTATATAGTCTTATTTTTTTTCTACTGCATCATTGATTGTATGTTGTTTTACTCCATGTGTAACTCTGTGTTTTTGTATGTTGTCGAACTGCTTTGCTTTATCTTGGCCAGGTCGCAATTTTAAATGAGAACTTGTTCTCAACTTGCCTACCTGGTTAAATAAAGGTGAAATAAAAAAAATTCAGCTGGCCTCACAGGATCTCTATCTTTATTCAGCTGGCCTCACAGGATCTCTGTCTACATTCAGCTGCCCTCAAAGGATCTCTATCTACATTCAGCTGGCTTCACAGGATCTCTATCTACATTCAGCTGGCCTCACAGGATCTCTGTCTACATTCAGCTGGCCTCACAGGATCTCTATCTACATTCAGCTGGCCTCACAGGATCTCTATCTACATTCAGCTGGCCTCACAGGATCTCTATCTACATTCAGCTGGCCTCACAGGATCTCTGTCTACATTCAGCTGGCCTCACAGGATCTCTATCTATATTCAGCTGGCCTCACAGGATCTCTCTATCTACATTCAGCTGGCCTCACAGGACCTCTCTATCTACATTCAGCTGGGATCAAAGGACCTCTATCTACATTCAGGCTGCCTCAAAGGATCGCTCTATCTACATTCAGCTGGCCTCAAAGGACCTCTATCTACATTCAGCTGGCCTCAAAGGACCTCTATCTACATTCAGGCTGCCTCAAAGGATTGCTCTATCTACATTCAGCTGGCCTCACAGGAGCTCTATCTACATTCAGCTGGCCTCACAGAATCTCTGTCTACATTCAGCTGGCCTCACAGGATCTCTATCTACATTCAGCTGGCCTCACAGGACCTCTCTATCTACATTCAGCTGGCCTCACAGGATCTCTATCTACATTCAGCTGGCCTCACAGGAGCTCTATCTACATTCAGCTGGCCTCACAGGATCTCTGTCTACATTCAGTTGGCCTCACAGGATCTCTATCTACATTCAGCTGGCCTCACAGGATCTCTATCTACATTCAGCTGGCCTCAAAGACCTCTCTATCTACATTCAGCTGGCCTCACAGGATCTCTCTATCTACATTCAGCTGGCCTCACAGGACCTCTCTATCTACATTCAGCTGGCCTCACAGGATCTCTGTCTACATTCAGAAATAGAACACACATCCTGTATCTGCATTCAGAAACACATGACCACTTCCCAGCGCTGATAAAATGCATGAATTAACACGGTACGCTTCCCTCTAGCCAGACCATCCACGGCCCCTCCTCGGGGGACCAAACAAAAATTATTCAGGAAAAACTCCAACCAGAAAGAAATCCCTCTCCAGATGAATATTGAACTAGCGAGTCCATGTTGTTTGAAGCAGTGGCGTCTCCAGCGGCAGGCAGGGCCTGACTAATCCAGCAGAACGTTAAGGTTAGCGGACCGATGGACACGCAGGGCTGGGTCTCAGTGGTACCTAGCGTAGTTGTATACAGCATGCTGACTGACACACACACACACACACACCACTGACTGACTGGTCAGCTAGCCAAGCATTACTAAGGAAGGTCAGACTAGGCTGAGAGCGGTTGGTATTGTGTGTGTGTGAGGGGTAAACCCCCTGCTGAGAGAGGCAGAGTACATTAACAATGTGCGAGGACACACACACACACACACACAGCATGTAAGAGGTTGCACGCAGTTTCTCTGTCACGCTTTTCAACTCTCTACACATCTCCTTTTACTAAATAAAGTAAAGTTTGACTCCAAGATAAAAGGCTGGGTAGATGTATTGTACAGCTTCACAGCATGGCCAAAATCCCCCAACCACCCACACACACACACAGCGCAGGACGACACAGCCATACCCCCCCCCAACCGCCCACACACACACGAAGCAGATTGACACAGCCTCAGTCAGACTGTAGACTGTGGGCCGTAGCCTGTGGGCCGTAGCCTGTAGCCTGTGGGCCGTAGCCTGTGGGCCGTAGCCTGTGGGCCGTAGCCCGTGGGCCGTAGCACGTGGGCCGTAGCCTGTAGCCTGTGGGCCGTAGCCTGTGGGCCGTAGCACGTGAGCCGTAGCACGTGAGCCGTAGCCCGTGGGCCGTAGCCTGTGGGCCGTAGCCTGTAGCCTGTGGGCCGTAGCCTGTGGGCCGTAGCCCGTGGGCCGTAGCACGTGAGCCGTAGCCCGTGGGCCGTAGCCTGTAGACTGTGGGCCGTAGACTGTGGGCCGTAGACTGTAGACTGTGGGCCGTAGACTGTGGGCCGTAGCCTGTAGACTGTAGGCCGTAGCCTGTGGGCCGTAGCCTGTAGTCCGTAGCCTGTAGACCGTAGCCTGTAGGCCATAGACTGTAGACTGTGGGCCATAGCCTGTAAATTGTGGGTCGTAGCCTGTAGACTGTGGGCCGTAGCCTGTAGGCCGTAGCCTGTAGACTGTAGGCCGTAGCCTGTAGACTGTGGGCCGTAGACTGTAGGCCGTAGCCTGTGGGCCGTAGCCTGTAGACTGTAGGCCGTAGACTGTAGGCCGTAGCCTGTGGGCGGTAGCCTGTAGGCCGTAGCCTGTGGGCGGTAGCCTGTAGGCCGTAGCCTGTAGACTGTGGGCCGTAGACTGTGGGCCGTAGCCTGTAGACTGTAGGCCGTAGCCTGTAGACTGTAGGCCGTAGCCTGTGGGCCGTAGCCTGTGGGCCGTAGCCTGTGGGCCGTAGCCTGTGGGCCGTAGCCTGTAGACTGTGGGCCGTAGACTGTAGACTGTAGGCCGTAGCCTGTAGGCCGTAGCCTGTAGACTGTGGGCCGTAGCCTGTAGACTGTAGGCCGTAGCCTGTAGACTGTGGGCCGTAGCCTGTAGACTGTGGGCCGTAGCCTGTAGACTGTGGGCCGTAGCCTGTAGACTGTAGGCCGTAGCCTGTAGACTGTAGGCCGTAGCCTGTAGACTGTGGGCCGTAGCCTGTAGACTGTGGGCCGTAGCCTGTGGGCCGTAGCCTGTGGGCCGTAGCCTGTGGGCCGTAGCCTGTGGGCCGTAGCCTGTGGGCCGTAGCCTGTGGGCCGTAGCCTGTAGGCCGTAGCCTGTAGACTGTGGGCCGTAGCCTGTAGACTGTAGGCCGTAGACTGTAGGCCGTAGCCTGTAGACTGTAGACTGTAGGCCGTAGCCTGTAGACTGTAGGCCGTAGCCTGTAGACTGTGGGCCGTAGCCTGTAGACTGTGGGCCGTAGACTGTAGGCCGTAGCCTGTAGACCGTAGCCTGTAGACTGTAGGCCGTAGCCTGTAGACTGTAGGCCGTAGCCTGTAGACTGTAGACCGTAGCCTGTAGACTGTGGGCCGTAGCCTGTAGACTGTGGGCCGTAGCCTGTAGACTGTGGGCCGTAGCCTGTAGACTGTGGGCCGTAGCCTGTAGGCCGTAGCCTGTGGGCCGTAGCCTGTAGGCCGTAGCCTGTGGGCCGTAGCCTGTAGGCCGTAGCCTGTAGACTGTGGGCCGTAGCCTGTAGACTGTAGACTGTGGGCCGTAGCCTGTAGACTGTGGGCCGTAGCCTGTAGACTGTGGGCCGTAGCCTGTAGACTGTGGGCCGTAGCCTGTAGACTGTGGGCCGTAGCCTGTAGACTGTGGGCCGTAGCCTGTAGACTGTAGGCCGTAGCCTGTAGGCCGTAGGCCGTAGCCTGTAGGCCGTAGGCCGTAGACTGTAGGCCGTAGACCGTAGGCCGTAGACTGTGGGCCGTAGCATGTAACCTGTGGGCCGTAGCATGTAACCTGTGGGTCGTAGCATGTAAACTGTGGGCCGTAGCATGTAGACTGTGGGACGTAGCATGTAGACTGTGGGACGTAGCCTGTAGACTGTAGGCCGTAGCCTGTAGACTGTGGGCCGTAGCATGTAAACTGTGGGCCGTAGCATGTAGACTGTGGGACGTAGCCTGTAGCCTGTAGGCCGTAGCCTGTAGACTGTAGGCCGTAGCCTGTAGACTGTAGGCCGTAGCCTGTAGACTGTGGGCCGTAGCCTGTAGACTGTGGGCCGTAGCCTGTAGACTGTGGGCCGTAGCCTGTAGACTGTGGGCCGTAGCCTGTAGACTGTAGGCCGTAGCCTGTGGGCCGTAGCCTGTGGGCCGTAGCCTGTGGGCCCTAGCCTGTGGGCCGTAGCCGGTAGGCCGTAGCCTGTAGGCCGTGGGCCGTAGCCTGTAGACTGTAGACTGTAGACCGTAGCCTGTAGGCCGTAGCCTGTAAACTGTAGGCCGTAGCCTGTAGACTGTAGACCGTAGCCTGTAGACTGTAGGCCGTAGCCTGTAGACTGTAGGCCGTAGCCTGTAGGCCGTAGCCTGTAGACTGTGGGCCGTAGCCTGTAGACTGTGGGCCGTAGACTGTGGGCCGTAGCCTGTAGACTGTGGGCCGTAGCCTGTAGACTGTGGGCCGTAGCCTGTAGGCCGTAGCCTGTAGACTGTGGGCCGTAGCCTGTAGACTGTGGGCCGTAGCCTGTAGACTGTGGGCCGTAGCCTGTAGACTGTGGGCCGTAGCCTGTAGACTGTGGGCCGTAGCCTGTAGACTGTGGGCCGTAGCCTGTAGACAGTAGGCCGTAGCCTGTAGGCCGTAGCCTGTAGGCCGTAGCCTGTAAACTGTAGGCCGTAGCCTGTAGGCCGTAGACTGTAGGCCGTAGACTGTAGGCCGTAGCCTGTAGACTGTGGGCTGTAGACTGTGGGCCGTAGCCTGTAGACTGTGGGCCGTAGCCTGTAGGCTGTAGCTTGTAGCCTGTAGGCTGTAGCCTGTAGACTGTGGGCCGTAGCATGTAGGCCGTAGCCTGTAGACTGTGGGCCGTAGCCTGTAGGCCGTAGACTGTAGGTCGTAGACTGTAGACTGTAGACTGTGGGCCGTAGACTGTAGACTGTAGGCCATAGACTGACACAAAAGGAGAAATCACAGCACCATGCAGATATATACTGTATTAGTTTTACACACAGACAAGTGGAGAATCCATGCTGTTAATCCAGCCTTGCAGCTCCTACTGTAGTTGAGTCTACTTCCTTTACTGTAGTTGAGTCTACTTCCTTTACTGTAGTTGAGTCTACTTCCTTTACTGTAGTTGCATTTCCTTTCTTTACTGTAGTTGAGTCTACTTCCTTTACTGTAGTTGAGTCTACTTCCTTTACTGTAGTTGAGTCTACTTCCTTTACTGTAGTTGAGTCTACTTCCTTTACTGTAGTTGAGTCTACTTCCTTTACTGTAGTTGAGTCTACTTCCTTTACTGTAGTTGAGTCTACTTCCTTTACTGTAGTTGAGTCTACTTCCTTTACTGTAGTTGAGTCTACTTCCTTTACTGTAGTTGAGTCTACTTCCTTTACTGTAGTTGAGTCTACTTCCTTTACTGTAGTTGAGTCTACTTCCTTTACTGTAGTTGAGTCTACTTCCTTTACTGTAGTTGAGTCTACTTCCTTTACTGTAGTTGAGTCTACTTTCTTTACTGTAGTTGTCTAGTTATTTTACTGTAGTTGAGTCTACTTCCTTTACTGTAGTTGAGTCTACTTCCTTTACTGCAGTTGAGTCTACTTCCTTTACTGTAGTTGAGTCTACTTCCTTTACTGTAGTTGAGTCTACTTCCTTTACTGTAGTTGAGTCTACTTCCTTTACTGTAGTTGTCTAGTTATTTTACTGTAGTTGAGTCTACTTTCTTTACTGTAGTTGAGTCTACTTTCTTTACTGTAGTTGAGTCTACTTTCTTTACTGTAGTTGTCTAGTTATTTTACTGTAGTTGAGTCTACTTTCTTACTGTAGTTGTCTAGTTATTTTACTGTAGTTGTCTAGTTATTTTACTGTAGTTGTCTAGTTATTTTACTGTAGTTGTCTAGTTATTTTACTGTAGTTGAATCTACGTACTTTACTCCAGTTGAATCTACTTACTTCACTGCAGTTGAGTTTAATTTAGTGTAGTTGTGTACTTTACTGCTGTTTAATCTACTTACTTATTTCTCTCAAATGTTGTGTACAAATATGTTTACATCCCTGTTAGTGAGCATATCTCCTTTGCCAAGATAATCCATCCACCTGACATGTGTGGCATATCAAGAAGCTGATTAAACAGCATGATCATTACACAGGTGCACCTTGTGCTGGGGACAATAAGAGGCCACTCTAAAATGTGCAGTTTTGTCACACAACACAATGCCTCAGATGTCTCAAGTTTTGACAGAGCATGCAATTGGCATGGTGACTGAAGGAATGTTCGGCAGAACTGTTGCCAGAGAATTTAATGTTAATTTCTCTACCATAAACCGCCTCCGTCATTTTAGAGAATTTGGCAGTACGTCTAACTGGCCTCACAACCGCAGACCACGTGTAGCTACTCTAGCTCAGGACCTCCACATCTGGCTTCTTCACCTGCAGGATTGTCTGAGACCAGCTACCTGGATATCTGATGAAACTGAGGAGTATTTATGTCTGTAATAAAGCCCTTTTGTTGGGGAAAATGAATTCTGATTGTCTGGGCCTAGCTCCCCAGCGCCCCTGTCCAGTCATGTTTAATCCATAGATAAGGGCCTAGTGAATTCATTTCAATTGACTGATTTCCTTATATGAACACAAACTCAGTAAAATCTTTGAAAATGTTGCATGTTGCGTTTATATTTTTTTGTTCAGAATAAATCTAGAGAGGGACATGGAGAAATAGACTTTTATAAAACGTGTTGTTTGGATCCTGGATGCTGATTGGACGAGCAGCATTCCAAGTCGTGCTTTATTTCCTGACACAGGTACACCTATGCCTGCAAATCTGAATTATCACTGAGATCATCGTGTTGATGTTGCTGTCTGAATTATCTCTTGTCTTTATCACAAATCATGCCATAAGGGCCACTGAAATAAAACCTTGTGAGAATGTGATGAAGCTAGCTGGTGTTGTGGTGGACAGACAGACCGTTGAGCTCTCTGGTGAACAGTAACCCTCCAAAGTCAATGGGGGATTAGAGATGAAGTTACTCCACTCTCATCAGGTGGCACTTCTACTCATATACATGAGAGGGAGAGAGGGAGAGAGAGAGAGAGAGAGAGAGAGAGAGAATCCCCCCCCCCCCCGCTTCAGTCATACTCTAGTCTCCCACTGGAGATCAGGGTTCAATCCCAGTCTCCACCCTTCCTATTGTACTCCTTGTGTATTATGCAGCCGTATTCAGTAATTCCTCTTGTCTTATGTTGACGTGTAGATTCTGAAGGAGTTAGCGGACGAGGCCTGGGACATGGGTAACATTGTCTACACTCTGACAAACAGACGATACGGAGAGAACTGCATCGCCTACGCTGAGAGCCACGACCAGGTAACACAACCAAACCCCATCATCACAACTCTTTATTCCTTCATTTAACACGGTTCTAGTTTTATCTCTGCTGGGTGAACTGGACCGCATTATTGCCTCTGGAGACCTGTGTTTCGATCCTCCGTTTCCCCACTTCCTTTCTGTACTGTCCTTCTAGTCCAGGGGTGGACAACTCCAGTCCTCGGGGGGCCTGATTAGTGTCATACGGTTTCTCCATCCCTTAGCAAAAACAGCTGATTAATCAAATTGCATTCTGAACTGAAGATCATGATTAGGTGATTATTGGAGTCAGGTGTGTTATCTGGGGCAAAACTGTGACACCAATCAGGCCCTGGAGGACTGGAGGACTGGAGTTGCCCTATCTCCACATTTACATTAAGGATTGGAGACTAGGACAGTTCTATCTGCATTTTTTTTTTGTCCAAATTGAGTTACTTACATGGCCTTGTTCTGTTCAATGTTTTCTACTTAATAAAATACTGTAAATAAAATGACATGATTTCAAACCATTGTGGGTTCGGGAACTTTAAAGCCAATTTATATCAGAATAATTTGTTTTGTAGATCGAACGTTATAGTCCCAAGCTCTCGATTTGTAACTGTGTCTGTCAATAAAATGTGTATGTTACCCCATAATAGGCATATGTCCGTGGTAGGTGATAAGTCCCTGTCCTTCTGGTTAATGGATAAAGAGATGTACATCAACATGAGTTCCCTGATTTGTTTTTCTATCTCTCTTTCTCTACACTACATGACCAAAAGTATGTGGACACACCTTCAAATTAGTGGATTCTACTATTTCAGCCACACTCGTTTGTCGACAGCTGTATAAAATCGAGCACACCTCCATGCAATCTCCATAGACAAACATTGGCAGTAGAATGGGCCTTACTTGAAGAGCTCAGTGACTTTCAACGTGGCACTGCCATAGGATGCCACCTTTTCAACAAGTCAGTTCGTCAAATTTCTACCCTGCTAGAGCTGACCCCGGTCAACTGTAAGTTCTGTTATTGTGAAGTGGAAACATCTAAGAGCAACAACGGCTCAGCCCCGAAGTGGTAGGCCACACAATCTCACGGAACGGGACAGTCAAGTGCTGAAGCATTTAGCGCCAAAAAATAATCTGTCCTTGGTTGCAACACTCACTACCACTACAGTTCCTGGATTCGAACCAGGGACTGTAGTGACGCCTCTTGCACTGAGAATGCAGTGCCTTAGACCGCTGCACCACTCGGGAGCACTGTTACCAACCCTTAGTAAAGTTTTGTGGAAAATGGTGTTTGACCAGATACTATGCTATTTTACAGTAAACAAATATACAACAAACTTTCAGCACGCTTATAGAAGGACTTACACAAGTGACTGATGATTGGCTGAGAGAAATTGATGATAAAAAGATTGTAGGGGCTGTTATTTTAGACTTAATTTTGGCTTTTGACATTATCAATTATAGTCTGCTGCTGGGAAAACATTTGGGTAATGGCTTTACACCCCCTGCTATAATGGCTTAACACCGCCTGCTATAATGGCTTTACACCCCCTGCTATAATGTGGATAAAGAGTTACCTGTCTAACAGAACACAGAGGCTGTTCTTTAACGGAAGCCTCTCCAACATAATCCAGGTAGAATCAGGAATTCCCCAGGGCAGCTGTCTAGGCCCCTTACCTTTTTCAATCTTTACTAACGACATGCCACTGGATTTAAGTAAAGACAGTGTGTCTATGTATGCGGATGACTCAACACTATACCCATCAACTACCACAGCGACTGTAATGACTGCAACACTTAACACAGAGCTGCAGTTAGTTTCAGAATGGGTAGCAAGGAGTAAATTAGTCCTAAATATTTCAAAAACTAAAAGCTTTGTATTTGAGACAAATCATTCACTAAACCTGAACTAAATCTTGTAATAAATAATGTTGAAATTGAGCCAGTTGAGGCGACTAAACTGCTTCAACTAACCCTGGATTGTAAACTGTCCTGGTCAAAACATATTGATGCAACAGTAGCTAAGATGGGGAGAAGTCTGTCCATAATAAAGCGCTGCTCTGCCTTCTTAACAACACTATCAACAAGGCAGGTCCTAGTTTCTACCTTCTTAACAACACTATCAACAAGGCAGGTCATACAGGCCCTAGTTTCTACCTTCTTAACAACACTATCAACAAGGCAGGTCCTACAGGCCCTAGTTTCTACCTTCTTAACAACACTATCAACAAGGCAGGTCATACAGGCCCTAGTTTCTACCTTCTTAACAGCACTATCAACAAGGCAGGTCCTACAGGCCCTAGTTTCTACCTTCTTAACAACACTATCAACAAGGCAGGTCCTACAGGCCCTAGTTTCTACCTTAACAACACTATCAACAAGGCAGGTCCTACAGGCCCTAGTTTCTACCTTCTTAACAACACTATCAACAAGGCAGGTCCTACAGGCCCTAGTTTCTACCTTAACAACACTATCAACAAGGCAGGTCCTACAGGCCCTAGTTTCTACCTTCTTAACAACACTATCAACAAGGCAGGTCCTACAGGCCCTAGTTTCTACCTTCTTAACAACACTATCAACAAGGCAGGTCCTACAGGCCCTAGTTTCTACCTTCTTAACAACACTATCAACAAGGCAGGTCCTACAGGCCCTAGTTTCTACCTTCTTAACAACACTATCAACAAGGCAGGTCCTACAGGCTCTAGTTTCTACCTTCTTAACAACACTATCAACAAGGCAGGTCCTACAGGCTCTAGTTTCTACCTTCTTAACAACACTATCAACAAGGCAGGTCCTACAGGCTCTAGTTTCTACCTTCTTAACAACACTATCAACAAGGCAGGTCCTACAGGCTCTAGTTTTGTCGCACCTGGACTACTGTTCAGTCGTGTGGTCAGGTGCCACAAAGAGGGACCTCGGAAAATTACAATTGGCTCAGAACAGGAAAGTCACAGCTGGCCCTTAGATGTACACAGAGAGCTAACATTAATAATATGCATGTCAATCTCTCATGGCTCAAAGTGGAGGAGAGATAGACTTCATCACTACCTGTTTTTGTAAGAGGTGTTGACATGCTGAATGTCCCGAGCTGTCTGTTTAAACTACTGTCACACCGCTCGGACACCCCATGCATAACCAACAAGACATGCCACCAGAGGTCTCTTCACAGTCCCCATGTCCAGAACAGACTATGGGAGACACACAGTACTACATAGAGCCATGACTACATGGAACTATATTCCAAATCAGGAATAGAGTCAAGATGCAAGCAGTAGAATCAGATTTTAAAAAACAGATAAAAATACACCTTATGGAACAGTGGGGACTGTGAAGAGACACACACACGCACATACACACATAATAACATACGCACGTACACTTGTACACGTGCATTTTGTGTTGTAGATATGTGGTAGTGGAGTAGGGGCCTGAGGGAACACACTTAGTGTGTTGTGAATTATGTCATGAATGTTTTGTTATGTTTTTTAAAATT
>NW_021822273.1:0-2500 GCF_901001165.1 Salmo trutta
CTGTTCCCCTTCACCATCTGGTTCTGTATAAAGGTGAGTAAGACACGGAACAATGTCCGTAGAATGAATAGAACGTGTAAAATGTTGCATCACTGGCAGTAATTGGCCAGTAAGTTACTGTAATTTATTTTACCGTACAGCTAATGTAAACCATTTTACTGTACCAAAAATTGTACTATAATCTAATTTATAGAATATTACTGGAATGACCCATGCAGCGACATATAACCCAGTGTTCTTTGCAGGATTATATTTTTTTACATATACATTTTGGTAATTTAACGGGCATTCTTGTCCTTAGCAACTTACATTTAACAAAGGTTGATTTAAAAAAAAGTATATATTACTGTCACGCCCTGACCATAGAGAGCCCTCGGGGTTCTCTATGGTGTGTTAGGTCAGGGCGTGTCTAGGGGGTGTTCTAGTCGATATATTTCTAGGTTTGGGTTTGAGTATGGTTCCCAATTAGAGGCAGCTGATGTTCGTTGTCTCTAATTGGGGATCATACTTAAGGCGTCCCTGTTCCCACCTGCATTGTGGGATATTGTTCCGTGTATGTGCATGTAGCACCACGTAGGTCACGTGTCGTCGTCGTCGTTCGTTTATTGGTTTGCTGAAGTTTCACTGTAAAGAAAGATGTGGAACTCTCATGACGCTTCGCCTTGGTGCGTCCGTTATCACGACCGTGACAATTACAGTAATAGCAAGTAAAACTTTTCTGTTACTGAACATTTTCACTTTTTTACTTGCTATGACTGTGATATGTTTTTCCTTTATCAACCTTGCTTGGATGACTGTAGTGCCTGCTAAATGACTAAATTACAATCTAAATGTAAACATGTTAACTTGCAAAGGATCACTGGGTAATGTGTCGCTGCATGGGTAATTCCAGTAATATACTGTAAATTAGATTAATGTACCATTTTTGGTACAGTAAAATGGATTACCATAAATAGCATTACAGTAGCTGTAATGTAAAAAATAATTACAGTAACTTACTGGCCAATTTATACTGAGCATGTCAGCTACCAACGTCACCATGCTGTTTGTACTGTAGACCGACACATCAACTACTTTACCCACATTACCTACAGAACTACAGATACCTCTAACTAAAATCTACCAAGATATGTTCTATATTTAACTTTTTGTGTTGTGTGTTGTGTGTATGTGTATGTTTATGTGTGTGTGTGTGTGTGTGTGTGTGTGTGTGTGTGTATGTGTGTGTGTGTGTGTATGTGTGTGTGTGTGTGTGTGTGTGTGTGTGTGTATGTGTGTGTGTATGTGTATGTGTATGTGTATGTGTATGTGTATGTGTGTGTGTGTGTGTGTGTGTGTTGTGTTGTAGATAGTTCAGGAGTATGAACGTGCTGTCATCTTCAGGCTGGGCCGTATTACAGACCGGAAGGCTAAGGGACCAGGTAAAAGACCAGTCTCTGTCTGTCTGTCTGTCTGTCTGTCTGTCTGTCTGTCTGTCTGTCTGTCTGTCTGTCTGTCTGTCTGTCTGTCTGTCTGTCTGTCTGTCTGTCTGTCTGTCTGTCTGTCTGTCTGTCTGTCCCTTTGTCTGTCTGTCTGTCTGTCCGTCCGTCCGTCTGTCTGTCTGTCTGTGTTGTGTGCGTGTGAATATTCAATCTACATCGATGTAAAGATATAAACTCTCTCTCTTCCAGGTATCTTTTTCGTTCTGCCGTGCACAGACTCCTTCGTGAAAGTGGACCTGAGAACCGTGTCATTCGACATCCCTCCACAGGAGGTAGGACCTATACTAACCAGGAAGTACCTCCACGTTAAATAAACTGTTATATAAATCAGGAGGTAGGACCTATACTAACCAGGAAGGACATAAACTGTTATATAAATCAGGAGGTAGGACCTATACTAACCAGGAAGGACACCCATTAAATAAACTGTTATATAAATCAGGTGGTAGGACCTATACTAACCAGGAAGGACATAAACTGTTATATAAATCAGGAGGGTAGGACCTATACTAACCAGGAAGTACATCCACGTTAAATAAACTGTTATATAAATCAGGTGGTAGGACCTATACTAACCAGGAAGGACACCCATTAAATAAACTGTTATATAAATCAGGAGGTAGGACCTATACTAACCAGGAAGTACATCCACGTTAAATAAACTGTTATATAAATCAGGAGGTAGGACCTATACTAACCAGGAAGGACATAAACTGTTATATAAATCAGGAGGTAGGACCTATACTAACCAGGAAGGACACCCATTAAATAAACTGTTATATAAATCAGGAGGTAGGACCTATACTAACCAGGAAGGACATAAACTGTTATATAAATCAGGAGGTAGGACCTATACTAACCAGGAAGTACATCCACGTTAAATAAACTGTTATATAAATCAGGTGGTAGGACCTATACTAACCAGGAAGGACACCCATTAAATAAACTGTTATATAAATCAGGAGGTAGGACCTATACTAACCAGGAAGGACACCCATTAAATAAACTGTTATATAAAT
>NW_021822273.1:10000-32455 GCF_901001165.1 Salmo trutta
ATTGTAGACTGCATAGAACAGAACGGGGATTGTAGACTGCATAGCTCAGTGGGGAAGGGGGGGGGGGGGTTCTATGGCTATATTATCCTGTGTAGGTCTCTGGACCGAGTGCACTGTGTTAGCAGTACTTGAAATAGAGACGGAAGAGGAAGCGAGATATCATTTTTTTCTGGTTCAATGGAAGTCAGTGAATGAAGCGGACCAGATCCAGCTGCTTTCGTATTGGTGTCTATGGTAGAACCACTCTGTTAAGCAGAACGCAACTGATTTTTATTTTCCTCCAATGGTAAACGGCCTGAGTGAACTATCTGTCTTGTTTTGACATTATCGATTATAGTCTGCTGCTGGAAAAACGTATGTGTTATGGCTTTACACCCCCTGCTATAATGTGGATAAAGAGTTACCTGTCTAACAGAACACAGAGGGTGTTCTTTAATGGAATGGAACATAATCCAGTTAGAATCAGGAATTCCCCAGGGTAGCTGTTTAGGCCCATTACTTTTTTCAATTTTTACTAACAACATGTCACTGACTTTGAGTAAAGCCATAGTTTCTATGTATGAGGATGACTCAACACCATACACATCAGGTACTACAGCGACTGAAATGACTGCAACACTCAACAAAGAGCTGCAGTTAGTTTCAGAATGGGTGGCAACGAATAAATTAGAAAATATTTCTGAATCTAAAAGCATTGTATTTGGGACATATCATTCACTAAACGCTAAACCTCAACTAAAACTTGTAATAAATTATGTGGAAATTGAGCAAGTTGATGTGACTTAACTGCTTGGAGTTACCCTAAACAGTCATGGTCAAAACATATTGATACAACAGTTGCTAAGATGGGGAGAAGTCTGTCCATAATAAAGCACTGCTCTACCTTCTTAACAACACTATCAACAAGGCAGGTCCTACAGGCCCTAGTTTCTACCTTCTTAACAACACTATCAACAAGGCAGGTCCTACAGGCCCTAGTTTTGTCACACCTGGACTACTGTTCAGTCGTGTGGTCAGGTGCCACAAAAAATGACTTACGAAAATTGCAATTGGCTCAGAACAGGGCAGCATGGCTGACCCTTAGATGTACACAGAGAGCTAATATTAATAATATGCATGTCAATCTCTCCTGGCTGAAAGTGGAGGAGAGATTGACTTCATCACTACTTTTATTTATGAGAGGTATTGACATGTTGAATGAACCGAGCTGCCTGTCTAAACTACTGGCACACAGCTCAGACACCCATCCATCCATACCACACAAGACATGCCACCAGAGGTCTGTCTAAACTACTGGCACACAGCTCAGACACCCATCCATACCCCACAAGACATGCCACCAGAGGTCTGTCTAAACTACTGGCACACAGCTCAGACACCCATACATACCCCACAAGACATGCCACAAGAGGTCTGTCTAAACTACTGGCGCACAGCTCAGACACCCATCCATACCCCACAAGACATGCCACCAGAGGTCTGTCTAAACTACTGGCACACAGCTCAGACACCCATACATACCCCACAAGACATGCCACCAGAGGTCTGTTTAAACTACTGGCACACAGCTCAGACAGCCATCCATACCCCACAAGACATGCCACCAGAGGTCTGTCTAAACTACTGGCACACAGCTCAGACACCCATACATACCCCACAAGACATGCCACCAGAGGTCTGTCTAAACTACTGGCACACAGCTCAGACACCCATCCATACCCCACAAGACATGCCACCAGAGGTCTGTCTAAACTACTGGCACACAGCTCAGACACCCATCCATACCCCACAAGACATGCCACCAGAGGTCTGTCTAAACTACTGGCATACAGCTCAGACACCCATACATACCCCACAAGACATGCCACCAGAGGTCTGTCTAAACTACTGGCACACAGCTCAGACACCCATGCATACCCCACAAGACATGCCACCAGAGGTCTGTCTAAACTACTGGCACACAGCTCAGACACCCATACATACCCCACAAGACATGCCACCAGAGGTCTGTCTAAACTACTGGCACACAGCTCAGACACCCATCCATACCCCACAAGACATGCCACCAGAGGTCTGTCTAAACTACTGGCACACAGCTCAGACACCCATACATACCCCACAAGACATGCCACCAGAGGTCTCTTCACAGTCCCCAAGTCCAGAACAGACTATGGGAGGAGCACAGTACTACATAGAGCCATGACTACATGGAACTCTATTCCACATCAGGTAACTGATGCAAGCAGTAAAATTACATTTAAAAAACAGATCAAAATACAGCGGGAACTGTGAAGCAACACACACACACACACACACACACAGACACACACACACACGCACGCACGCACGCACGCACGCACACACACACACACACACACACACACACACACACACACACACACACACACGATATCATACGCACTATACATACACATGGATTTAGTACTGTAGATATGTGGTAGTGGTGGAGTAGGGGCCTGAGGGCACACAGTGTGTTGTGAAATCCGTGAATGTATTGTAATGTTTTTAAAATTGTATAAACTGCTTTAATCTTGCTGGACCCCAGGAAGAGTAGCTGGGGTCCAGCAAATACAAATATTCATTTAAAATCCACCATGTTTGCTGGAACTATAAACTGACTGGCAGCCATTTTCCCCCAACTGCCAACTGTCTGACAGCTGTTGTTATGACGATCAAGATGTCAAATGATCATTTGCCTTGTTGTAAATTCACCTTATGTAGCCCTGCCAACTTGACCCACTTCCTGATTGAATGCTGTTGTTTTCAAACTTCCAGTCCATTCTGGCCCGTTGACAGATGTCGTGGACGAATCAGAATTAGTTGGGTAACATAGATAATTAAGATGTTTTATTAGTATAATATGCTTATTTGAGGTACTTGTCATTAGAAAGTGTCCATTGGACTCTGGTGTCTTTTCAGTTACACATTTCCCTTAGCTGGGGCTCAGACACTGTGGACCCAGAGAGGGGAAGAGGTCAGACTTGTCTTTTACTGGTCTCTGTTGCTCTGCAGAATATCAGCAAGAGAGGAGGACAGAAAGAAATATTGTCTTCATATGTGAATGTCTCTTTACCTATGCTTAAACCATGTGAAGGGATGGCGTGATTACTGGGGAACCAATGACTTGTCTCCACAATGTCTGTGAGCAAGTCACACCCTCCTTTTCCTTATTGTGGGGAGGTTTATGGCAGTGTCTGGGACCATGGTCTCTTAGATCTCACACTTATCCTGTGATAATATATGGCCTAGAGGCTCACTCCCCCCAGTGAGCTTGTCCAGGAGTAGGGTCAAGAGGGAGTTTGCTTGAGATGGGAGTATCTAGAGTTGACAATTGATATATGCCATTGGATGAAATAGTTCTGTTCAATACCGTACCAGGAAGGGACAGTTCTAAGGGGGCCAGATACTGGGCTATTCAATGAACCCTGTTGTCATAGCAGTTACTGTCTGATGTGTTTTATTGATATCTGTCATACAAAACGTAACCTTTGTGAACTGTTACTAAGTATCTGTGGTTTGTCAATGTACGTTGAAGGGGCTGTATCGTTGCTATAAAAGATCCCTGTAGCCATTCTGTAAGCACCTCATTAAATGATTCATTCGAGAGAATGCATTGGTGGGGTCAAGAACTTTTGCAAAAGTATCTTAATTAAGTATTAAAGATGTAGTTTAACTCGGACTGGTGTGTTTTGTAACTCCTCGTTTGGTAATGCGGAAATTAGCCACCACAGAGACAGCAAACCCAGGGATGAGTAGTTGATAAATATAAATGACATTCGTCAAAAAAGAAATGAACAGAATCTGAAAGATATACTGTATTAATACTCTGTTGAGGAAAATTATAAAAAAAATATGTAAATGTTTGTTTTCATGTAGTAGGACGCCGACGTTAGCGTTGTTAGCATTCCCATAGCCTCAACATGGATGGTTAGGTAGCTAGCGTTTTTAGACTATTCAATCTAAAGCCGAAGTGTTACAGATTCCGCGATAGAAATGTAAAGATAATTTATGATTGAAACGAAATATTACGTGACTGCAGTCTCAGCTAAAGCGTGAACATTGCCTTTAAATTTCACTCACGCTGTAAAGCTAAATATCCACAACGCGGATTGAATTAAGCCCTCTATTTAATTATAGTTATCCACACCAGCCTGGTCTCATAGACTAGACGTAACATAGCAAACCTTAAATCCGGGACTCTTATATGAGTATGATATGTTATGTTTGGTTACATAAGACACAATGCGAATGTCTAACAACCCAAAGGGTTCGAATCTCATCACAAACAGCTTTCGCTAATTAGCAACTTTTCAACAACTTACTACTTTTAAGCTACTTTGCAACTACTTAGCATGTTAGCTAACCCTTCCCCTAACTCTAACCCTATCCCTTATAGCTAACTCTTCCCCTAACCCTAACCTTATCCCTTATAGCTAACCCTTCCCCTAAACCTAACCTTAACCCTTATAGCTAACCCTTCCCCTAACCCTAACCTTAACCCTTATAGCTAACCCTTCCCCTAACATTAACCCTTATAGCTAACACTTCCCCTAACCTTATCCCTTATAGCTAACCCTTCCCCTTCCTCTAACCTTAACCCTTATAGCTAACCCTTCCCCTAACCTTAACCCTTATAGCTAACCCTTCCCCTAACCTTAACCCTTATAGCTAACCCTTCCCCTAACCTTAACCTTAACCCTCATAGCTAACCCTAACCTTATCCCTTATAGCTAACCCTTCCCCTAACCGTATCCCTTATAGCTAACCCTTCCCCTAACCTTAACCCTTATAGCTAACCCTTCCCCTAACCTTATCCCTTATAGCTAACCCTTCCCCTAACCTTAACCCTTATAGCTAACCCTTCCCCTAACCTTATCCCTTATAGCTAACCCTTCCCCTAACCTTAACCCTTATAGCTAACCTTTCCCCTAACCTTATCCCTTATAGCTAACCCTTCCCCTAACCTTAACCCTTATAGCTAACCCTTCCCCTAACCTTATCCCTTATAGCTAACCCTTCCCCTAACCTTAACCCTTATAGCTAACCTTTCCCCTAACCTTATCCCTTAGAGCTAACCCTTCCCCTAACCTTAACCCTTCCCTTCCCCTCACCTTAACCCTTCCCCTAACCTTATCCCTTAGAGCTAACCCTTCCCCTAACCTTAACCCTTATAGCTAACCCTTCCCCTAACCTTTTCCCTTATAGCTAACCCTTCCCCTAACCTTAACCCTTCCCTTCCCCTCACCTTAACCCTTCCCCTAACCTTATCCCTTAGAGCTAACCCTTCCCCTAACCTTTTCCCTTATAGCTAACCCTTCCCCTAACCCTAACCTTAACCCTTATAGCTAACCCTTCCCCTAACCCTAACCTTAACCCTTATAGCTAACCCTTCCCCTAACCTTAACCCTTATAGCTAACCCTTCCCCTAACCCTAACCTTATCCCTTATAGCTAACCCTTCCCCTAACCCTAACCCTTATAGCTAACCCTTCCCCTTCCCCTAACCTTAACCCTTATAGCTAACCCTTCCCCTAACCTTAACCCTTATAGCTAACCCTTCCCCTAACCTTAACCCTTATAGCTAACCCTTCCCCTAACCTTATCCCTTATAGCTAACCTTTCCCCTAACCTTAACCCTTATAGCTAACCCTTCCCCTTCCCCTAACCTTAACCCTTATAGCTAACCCTTCCCCTAACCTTAACCCTTATAGCTAACCCTTCCCCTAACCCTAACCTTATCCCTTATAGCTAACCCTTCCCCTAACCTTAACCCTTATAGCTAACCCTTCCCCTAACCTTAACCCTTATAGCTAACCCTTCCCCTAACCTTAACCCTTATAGCTAACCCTTCCCCTAACCTTAACCCTTATAGCTAACCCTTCCCCTAACCTTAACCCTTATAGCTAACCCTTCCCCTAACCTTAACCCTTATAGCTAACCCTTCCCCTAACCTTAACCTTTAACGTAACTCCTAAACTTAGCCTTATCCCGAACCCAGCGGTCCCAAACTAGGGGTCGCCTGATATGAAAATGGAGTTGCGGGACATTTTCCAAAATCCTGTTAAAAAAATGTTTCATGATTATCTCTCAAAATCATTGTAATGTGGTTAACCTTAAAAATGAAAATTAAAGTGATTAAAATTTAAAGAAACATTTCAACAAGAGAACGCCGTTAGATTGTGTAAAAAGGCCTCACTTGACCGTTGCACTAGAATCATTCCCGCGGTGAATGGCTAGGCCCGCTACGCTATGAAACCACACACTATTGAATCATTCCCGCGGTGAATGGCTAGGCCCGCTACGCTATGAAACCACACACTGTTGAATCATTCCCGCGGTGAATGGCTAGGCCCGCTACGCTATGAAACCACACACTGTTGAATCATTCCCGCGGTGAATGGCTAGGCCCGCTACGCTATGAAACCACACACTGTTGAATCATTCCCGCGGTGAATGGCTAGGCCCGCTACGCTATGAAACCACACACTGTTGAATCATTCCCGCGGTGAATGGCTAGGCCCGCTACGCTATGAAACCACACACTGTTGAATCATTCCCGCGGTGAATGGCTAGGCCCGCTACGCTATGAAACCACACACTGTTGAATCATTCCCGCGGTGAATGGCTAGGCCCGCTACGCTATGAAACCACACACTGTTGAATCATTCCCGCGGTGAATGGCTAGGCCCGCTACGCTATGAAACCACACACTGTTGAATCATTCCCATGGTGAATGGCTAGGCCCGCTACACTATGAAACCACACACTGTTGAATCATTCCCGCGGTGAATGGCTAGGCCCGCTACGCTATGAAACCACACACTATTTCAGACACTTTGATATTACCGGCCGCAATTGATATGGTGAAAACAACGAGCAGGGAGGCAGAAGCACAGAAACTCACATTAATACCTTTGTCAGATAACACACCACGGAATTGCATTTAAAAAAAAAATGTAAGTAACATTTTCCGCAAGTTATTTACGTTTTGACAAATGTAATTTATGTTTAATGTCATCACCAGCTGTGTCAATGCACCGGAAGCTGAAGGACAACTGCAACAAATTCAATGCTGGTGGATAAAAGTAGACAGTGTAAATGAGAGCTCAATAAAAAACTAGCTAGCTATATAAAAATTAAACATGAAAAGTGTACACTCAATCAGATCCAGCGTTTACCGTCGATAGCAGACGTCTGTATATCAGATGTTTTGGTATACTTGGAGGTGGAACTAAGTTAGAGCCATCAAATCGGTGAGCAGCTGCTCGTTCGATCATTGTCAGGAGGACTACTCCGCTCACATTAGAAGTTCAGAAAGAGAAAGTGAAAGGATCAAATAGAACAAAAAAAACATGAAATTAAATATGGAGGATTTATATTATTATAATGGAGGCTAGTGTTGTCTTGATTTGTTTATAGCGGTCATGTTTCGTTTCATCGATTGCTCAGTCTGTTTTGTTGAAATGTTCTTATTGGATCCCTAGGTAATTTGGTTGTTCTAGTTCTGTTGTATGCGAGTTGCTACCCCCCCCCCCATGAACAAGGCAGTTATAACCCACTGTTCCCCGGTAGGCCGTCATTGAAAATAAGAATTTGTTCTTAACTGACTTGCCTAGTTAAATAAAGATAAAATTGTGTAATTTGGGTGAACTATCCCTTTTGTATGGTGGAAAAAGTCCAATTCCAGTGTTGTTTACTCAATTATTCTGTATTGTTTTACAATTCTACAATATATACCATTTAGCTGACATTTTAGTCAAAAGTGACTGACAGTTATTCATGCATTCATATTTTACAGAATAGTTTTTATTCACTTTCACACTGGGTTGACCAATCAGATGAGTGTTTTTTTATGTCATCAATCATTAAGCTACAAAAGGGTCAGCTCACACAGCGTGGTAGCTCAGTGTGGTAGCTCAGCGTGGTAGCTGTAGTGCGGTAGCTCAGTGCGGTAGCTGTAGTGCGGTAGCTGCAGTGCGGTAGCTGCAGTGCGGTAGCTGCAGTGCGGTAGCTCAGCGCGGTAGCTGTAGTGCGGTAGCTCAGTGCGGTAGCTGTAGTGCGGTAGCTCAGTGTGGTAGCTGCAGTGTGGTAGCTGCAGTGTGGTAGCTTCAGTGTGGTAGCTCAGTGTGGTAGCTCAGTGTGGTAGCTCAGTGTGGTAGCTGTAGTGTGGTAGCTCAGTGTGGTAGCTCAGCGTGGTAGGTGTATTGTGGTAGCTGTAGTGTGGTAGCTCAGTGTGGTAGCTCAGTGTGGTAGCTGTAGTGTGGTAGCTCAGTGTGGTAGCTGTAGTGTGGTAGCTGTAGTGTGGTAGCTCAGTGTGGTAGCTCAGTGTGGTAGCTCAGTGTGGTAGCTGTAGTGTGGTAGCTCAGTGTGGTAGCTCAGTGTGGTAGCTCAGTGTGGTAGCTCAGTGTGGTAGCTGTAGTGTGGTAGCTCAGTGGGGTAGCTGTAGTGTGGTAGCTGTAGTGTGGTAGCTCAGTGTGGTAGCTGCAGTGTGGTAGCTGTAGTGTGGTAGCTCAGTGTGGTAGCTGTAGTGTGGTAGCTGTAGTGTGGTAGCTCAGTGTGGTAGCTGTAGTGTGGTAGCTCAGTGTGGTAGCTGTAGTGTGGTAGCTCAGTGTGGTAGCTGCAGTGTGGTAGCTGTAGTGTGGTAGCTCAGTGTGGTAGCTGTAGTGTGGTAGCTCAGTGTGGTAGCTGTAGTGTGGTAGCTGTAGTGTGGTAGCTCAGTGTGGTAGCTGTAGTGTGGTAGCTCAGTGTGGTAGCTGTAGTGTGGTAGCTGTAGTGTGGTAGCTCAGTGTGGTAGCTGTAGTGACTGTCCACAGCTCTCTGTCTCTTCCTCTTCCTCGTCATCATCAGCTGTTAGTCGACTGGCCTCTTCATCCTTGTCCAGACGCAGACACATTACCACCCTGGAGACAGACAGACAGACAGACACATTACCACCCTGGAGACAGACAGACAGACACATTACCACCCTGGAGACAGACAGACAGACACATTACCACCATGGAGACAGACAGACAGACACATTACCACCCTGGAGACAGACAGACAGACAGACAGACAGACAGACAGACAGACAGACAGACAGACATATTACTACCCTGGAGACAGACAGACAGACACATTACCACCCTGGAGACAGACAGACACATTACCACCCTGGAGACAGACAGACAGACAGACACATTACCACCCTGGAGACAGACAGACAGACAGACACATTACTACCCTGGAGACAGACAGACAGACAGACAGACAGACAGACAGACAGACAGACAGACAGACAGACAGACACATTACTACCCTGGAGACAGACAGACAGACACATTACCACCCTGGAGACAGACAGACAGACACATTACCACCCTGGAGACAGACAGACACATTACCACCCTGGAGACAGACAGACAGACAGACACATTACTACCCTGGAGACAGACAGACAGACAGACAGACAGACAGACAGACAGACAGACAGACAGACAGACAGACAGACAGACACATTACCACCCTGGAGACAGACAGACAGACAGACACATTACTACCCTGGAGACAGACAGACAGACAGACAGACAGACAGACAGACAGACAGACAGACAGACAGACAGACAGACAGACAGACACATTACTACCCTGGAGACAGACAGACAGACAGACAGACAGACAGACAGACAGACAGACAGACAGACAGACAGACAGACAGACAGACAGACACATTACCACCCTGGAGACAGACAGACAGACAGACAGACTGTTACTGTTTCTAGCCTCCCCCAGTACCCTGCCCTGAACCTTAGTGACTGTTACTAGCCAGCCTCCACCCAGTACCCTGCCCTGAACCTTATTTACTGTTACTAGCCAGCCTCCACCCAGTACCCTGCCCTGAACCTTAGTGACTGTTACTAGCCTCCACCCAGTACCCTGCCCTGAACCTTAGTTACTGTTACTAGCCTCCACCCAGTACCCTACCCTGAACCTTAGTTACTGTTACTAGCCAGCCTCCACCCAGTACCCTGCCCTGAACCTTAGTTACAGTTACTAGCCTCCACCCAGTACCCTGCCCTGAACCTTAGTTACAGTTACTAGCCGGCCTCCACCCAGTACCCTGCCCTGAACCTTAGTTACTGTTACTAGCCGGCCTCCACCCAGTACCCTGCCCTGAACCTTATTTACTGTTACTAGCCAGCCTCCACCCAGTACCCTGCCCTGAACCTTAGTTACTGTTACTAGCCAGCCTCCACTCAGTACCCTGCCCTGAACATTAGTTACAGTTACTAGCCGGCCTCCACCCAGTACCCTGCCCTGAACCTTAGTTACAGTTACTAGCCGGCCTCCACCCAGTACCCTGCCCTGAACCTTAGTTACTGTTACTAGCCAGCCTCCACCCAGTACCCTGCCCTGAACCTTAGTTACTGTTACTAGCCAGCCTCCACTCAGTACCCTGCCCTGAACCTTAGTTACAGTTACTAGCCGGCCTCCACCCAGTACCCTGCCCTGAACCTTAGTTACTGTTACTAGCCGGCTACCACCCAGTACCCTGCCCTGAACCTTAGTTACTGTTACTAGCCAGCCTCCACCCAGTACCCTGCCCTGAACCTTAGTTACTGTTACTAGCCGGCCTCCACCCAGTACCCTGCCCTGAACCTTAGTTACTGTTACTAGCCAGCCTCCACCCAGTACCCTGCCCTGAACCTTAGTTACTGTTACTAGCCGGCCTCCACCCAGTACCCTGCCCTGAACCTTAGTTACTGTTACTAGCCTCCACCCAGTACCCTGCCCTGAACCTTAGTTACTGTCACTAGCCTCCACCCAGTACCCTCCCCTGAACCTTTGTGACTGTTACTAGCCGGCCTCCACCCAGTACCCTGCCCTGAACCTTAGTTACAGTTACTAGCCAGCCTCCACCCAGTACCCTGCCCTGAACCTTAGTTACTGTTACTAGCCAGCTACCACCTGGTACCCTGCCCTGAACCTTAGATGCTGCTGCCCTATAGGTATGTATGTACTGTACATAGATATGGAATCACTGGTCACTTTAATAATGTTTACCTACTGTATTCCTCACTTCATATGTATCATCTGTATTGCAGTCCAGGTTAATCTTATTAAACTACCTTGTACACATATTTTCTATTCAGTAACTGTCCATAATATCTATACACACTATAATATAGTACATACGAAACCCATGACAGTATAAGCCCAGTATAAGCCCAGTCTAAACCCAGTTTTAGCCCTGTCTTAGCCCAGTCTAAACCCAGTCTAAACCCAGTCTAAGCCCCATGTAAACCCAGTCTAAGCCCTGTCTAATCCCAGTTTTAGCCCTGTCTTAGCCCTGTCGAAACCCAGTCTAAGCCCCATCTAAGCCCAGTCTAAGCCCTGTCTAATCCCAGTTTTAGCCCTGTCTTAGCCCTGTCTAAGCTCAGTCTTAGCCCTGTCTAAGCCCAGTCGAAACCCAGTCTAAGCCCCATCTAAGCCCAGTCTAAGCCCTGTCTAATCCCAGTTTTAACCGAGGTTTAGCCCTGTTTTAGCCCTGTCTAAGCCCCGTCTATGCCCAGTCTAAGCCCAGTCTTAGCCCTGTTTTAGCCCTGTCTAATCCCAGTCTAAGCCCTGTCTAAACCCAGTCTAAGCCCAGTCTCTAAGCTATTAGCCCATACAAATGCATTGAATAACAGATAAACTACCGTAAATTCAGGACTATAAGCCGCAACTTTTTTCCCACGCTTTGAACCTCGCGGCTTAAACAATGACGCGGCTAATATATGGATTTTTCCCGCTTTCAATTTTTTTTCTCCAAAAAAACACATTCTGTGACGTGCTCAGTTTTTTGGGGGCATGAAGCTTTCATTAGACCAATGAAATTGCCGAACGGGTTAAGGTCAAACAACTTTTTTGTTTACTGTTTAGATTAAATCGAGCGCTCTCAAACTTCCCATCATTCTGATTACGGTAGTCATTTTGTCACCCTCATCATGGCAAAGACACGGAGAAATGCATATGATGCAGCTTTCAAGTTGAAGGCGATTGATCTGGCTGTTGGAAAAGGAAATAGAGCTGCTGCACGGGAGCTTGGTCTTAATGAGTCGATGATAAGACGTTGGAAACAGCAGCGTGAGGAATTGACTCAGTGCAAAAAGACAACTACAGCTTACTGCAAATTTTTTATTTTTTGTTACAAGCCGTGTTTCGTTAAAGCCTATTTATTTTTTGTTACAAGCTGTGTTTCGTTAAAGCCTATTTATTTTTGTTACAAGCCATGTTTTGTTAAAGACGACACCATTCTGTATACTTCTGGCCCTTCTTTGGACACTGTGTTAACAACCCTCCAGACGAGCTTCAATGCCATTCAACTCTCCTTCCGTGGTCTCCAACTGCTCCTAAACACAAGTAAAACTAAATGCATGCTCTTCAACCGATCGCTGCCTGCACCTGCCCGCCCATCCAGCATAACTTCTCTGGACGGTTCTGACTTAGAATTTGTGGACAACTACAAATACCTAGGTGTCTGGTTAGACTGTAAACTCTCCTTCCAGACTCACATCAATCATCTCCAATCCAAAGTGAAATCTAGAATTGGCTTACTATTTCGCAACAAAGCATCCTTCACTCATGCTGCCAAACATACCCTCGTAAAACTGACCATCCTACCAATCCTCGACTTCGGCGATGTCATTTACAAAATAGCCTCCAATACCCTACTCAACAAGCTGGATGCAGTCTATCACAGTGCCATCCGTTTTGTCACCAAAGCCCCATATACAACCCACCACTGCGACCTGTATGCTCTCGTTGGCTTGCCTTCACTTCATAATCGTCGCCAAACACACTGGCTCCAGGTCATCTACAAGACCCTGCTAGGTAAAGTCCCCCCTTATCTCCGCTCACTGGTCACCATAGCAGCACCCCCCTGTAGCACGCGCTCCAGCAGGTATATCTCTCTGGTCACCCCTAAAGCCAACTCCTCCTTTGGTCGTCTCTCCTTCCAGTTCTCAGCTGCCAATGACTGGAACGAACTACAAAAATCTCTAAAACTGGAAACACTGATCTCCCTCACTAGCTTTAAGCACCAGCTGTCAGAGCAGCTCACAGATTACTGCACCTGTACATAGCCCATCTATAATTTAGCCCAAACAACTACCTCTTCCCCTACTGTATTTATTTATTTTATTTATTTTGCTCCTTTGCACCATATTATTTATATTTTAACTTTTAATTTTCTTCAAACTACAAATCTACCATTCCAGTGTTTTTCTTGCCATACTTTATTTACTTTGCCACCATGGCATTTTTTGCCTTTACCTCCCTTATCTCACATCATTTGCTCACATTGTATATAGTCTTATTTTTTTCTACTGCATCATTGATTGTATGTTGTTTTACTCCATGTGTAACTCTGTGTTTTTGTATGTTGTCGAACTGCTTTGCTTTATCTTGGCCAGGTCGCAATTGTAAATGAGAACTTGTTCTCAACTTGCCTACCTGGTTAAATAAAGGACTTGTTCTGAACTGGCCTACCTGGTTAAATAAAGGACTTGTTCTCAACTAGCCTACCTGGTTAAATAAAGGTGAAATAAAATAAATAAAATAAAAAGCCTGTGTAAAGTTCATTTGTTTCAATGTACCGGTAGGCACCTGAGGCTTATAGACATGTGCGGCTTATTTATGTTCAAAAAAATTTAATTCAGTGGGTGCGGCTTATATTCAGGTGCGCTTAATAGTCCGGAAATTACAGTACATGTATTTAACCCCTTATCATTGTCACTGAACACTCTCCATATACCATTCATTTTTTTCAACTGGTTCCCGGGGGGACCTTCAGACGAGTCTTCTGTGGGGAGGGGGGGGGGGGTCGTAGAGCAAAACGGAGAACACTTCGGACATCGACTCCAGGGGGGGCTTCTGACATCGACTCCAGGGGTGGCTTCGGACATCAACTCCACGGGGGGCTTCGGACATCGACTCTACGGGGGGCTTCTGACATCGACTCCAGGGGTGGCTTCGGACATCAACTCCACGGGGGGCTTCGGACATCGACTCCAGGGGGGGGGCTTCTGACATCGACTCCAGGGGTGGCTTCGGACATCGACTCCAGGGGGGGCTTCGGACATCGACTCCAGGGGGGGCTTCTGACATCGACTCCAGGGGTGGCTTCGGACATCGACTCCAGGGGGGGCTTTGGACATCGACTCCAGGGGGGCTTCTGACATCGACTCCAGGGGGGCTTCGGACATCGACTCCAGGAGGGGGGCTTCGGACATCGACTCCAGGGGTGCTTCTGACATCGACTCCAGGGGAGGGCTTCGGACATCGTCTCCAGGGGGGGCTTCGGACATCGACTCCAGGGGGGCTTCGGACATCGACTCCAGGGGGCTTCTGACATCGATTCCAGGGGGGGCTTCGGACATCGACTCCAGGGGTGGCTTCGGACATCGACTCCAGGGGGGGCTTCGGACATCGACTCCAGGGGGGGCTTCGGACATCAATTCCACGGGGGGCTTCGGACATCGACTCCAGGGGGGGGCTTCTGACATCGACTCCAGGGGTGGCTTCGGACATCGACTCCAGGGGGGGCTTCGGACATCGACTCCAGGGGGGGCTTCGGACATCGACTCCAGGGGGGGCTTCGGACATCGACTCCAGGGGGGCTTCTGACATCGACTCCAGGGGGGGGGCTTCTGACATTGACTCCAGGGGGGCTTCGGACATTGACTCCGGGGGGGGGCTTCGGACATCGACTCCAGGGGGCTTCTGACATCGACTCCAGGGGGGGCTTCGGACATCGACTCCAGGGGTGGCTTCGGACATCGACTCCAGGGGGGGCTTCGGACATCGACTCCAGGGGGGGCTTCGGACATCGACTCCAGGGGGGGCTTCGGACATCGACTCCAGGGGGGCTTCTGACATCGACTCCAGGGGGGGGCTTCTGACATTGACTCCAGGGGGGCTTCGGACATTGACTCCGGGGGGGGGCTTCGGACATCGACTCCAGGGGGGGCTTCTGACATCGACTCCAGGGGTGGCTTCGGACATCGACTCCAGGGGGGGCTTTGGACATCGACTCCAGGGGGGCTTCTGACATCGACTCCAGGGGGGCTTCGGACATTGACTCCAGGAGGGGGGCTTCGGACATCGACTCCAGGGGTGCTTCTGACATCGACTCCAGGGGGGGGCTTCGGACATCGTCTCCAGGGGGGGCTTCGGACATCGACTCCAGGGGGGGCTTCGGACATCGACTCCAGGGGGCTTCTGACATCGACTCCAGGGGGGGCTTCGGACATCGACTCCAGGGGGGGGCTTCGGAAATCGACTCCAGGGTGTTTCTGACATCGACTCCAGGGGGGGCTTCGGACATCGACTCCAGGCGAGCCTTCTGACATCGACTCCAGGGGGGGGCTTCGGACATCGACTCCAGGGGGGGCTTCGGACATCGACTCCAGGGGGGGCTTCGGACATGGACTCCAGGGGGGCTTCTGACATGGACTCCAGGGGGGGCTTCAGACATCGACTCCAGGGGGGAGCTTCGGACATGGACTCCAGGGGGGGGCTTTGGACATCGACTCCAGGGGGGGCTTCGGACATCAACTCTAGCGGGGCTTCAGACATCGACTCCGGGGGGGCTTCGGACATCGACTCCAGGGGGGGCTTCGGACATCGACTCCAGCGGGGCTTCAGACATCGACTCCGGGGGGGCTTCGGACATCGACTCCAGGGGGGGCTTCGGACATCGACTCCAGGGGGGGCTTCGGACATCGATTCCAGGGGGGCTTCTGACATCGACTCCAGGGGGGGCTTCGGACATCAACTCCAGGGGGGGCTTCGGACATTGACTCTAGGGTTGTGGCTTCGGACATCGACTCCAGGGGGGCTTCGGACATCGACTCCAGGGGGGGCTTCGGACATCGACTCCAGGGGGGCTTCAGACATCTACTCCAGGGGGGGCTTCAGACATCGACTCCAGGGGGGCTTCGGACATTGACTCCAGGGGGGGCTTCGGACATCGACTCCAGGGGGGCTTCTGACATCGACTCCAGGGGGGGCTTCGGACATCGACTCCAGGGGGCTTCAGACATCGACTCCAGGGGGGGGCTTCGGACATCGACTCCTGGGGGGCTTCTGACATTGACTCCAGGGGGGGCTTCAGACATCGACTCCAGGGGGGGGGGGCTTCGGCCATAGACTCCTGGGGGGCTTCTGACATTGACTCTACGGGGGGCTTCAGACATCGACTCCAGGGGGGCTTCGGACATCGACTCCACGGGGGCTTCGGACATCGACTCCAGGGGGTTAATTTATATTTCTGACTCTGACATTGCTCATTGTAGTATTTCTATATTTCTTAACTTCTCTTTCTTTTCATGTTTTTGGGGATTAGTGTGTTTTGTTTTATATTGTTAGGTGTTACTGCACTGTTGGAACAAGGAACATAAGCATTTCGACTACATCTGTGATAACATCTGCTAAATATGTGTACAGCGAACCAATACAATTTGATTTGACTTTGATTTATTTTGATCCCGACTTTTATCTATGTGATTTGGTTGTATTGACCCACCCAACCAGAATGGTTATGTTGACTGACCCATCCAATCAGAATGGTTGTGTTGACTGACCCATCCAATCAGAATGGTTGTGTTTTCTAACTTGGCCAATCAGAATGGTTGTGTTGACTGAGATAGCCAATAAGTATGGTTGTGTTGACTGACTTAGCCTACCAGAATGACTGTCTTGACTGACTTAGCCAATCAGATTGGTTGTGTCGACTGACTTGGCCAATCAGAATGGTTGTGTTGACTGAGTTAGCCAATCAGTATGGTTGTGTTGACTGACTTAGCTTACCAGAATGACTGTCTTGACTGACTTAGCCAATCAGATTGGTTGTGTCGACTGACTTGGCCAATCAGAATGGTTGTATTGACTGAGTTAGACCGATAGGAAAGGTTGTGAGTACTCACCCATCCAATCAAACTGGTTGCGTTGACTGACGCGTCCAATCAGAATGGTTGTGTTGACTGACTCACCCAATCAGAACAGCCGGTATGAGTGCGATGGCTGAAGCCAGCAGGAAGCTGAATCCAGGGAACCAGGAGACAGTGGAGGCGTAGGTACTGCTGAACACGGTGATCCCAACACCAATACTCAGCATCTCCACGAACGCTACACAGGCAAACACTGCACCTGGCGACAGGACAGGACACAGTTCTGGAGTTTACAGGCAGCTAGCCTAGTGGTTAGAGTGGAGGGGCGGCAGGTAGCCTAGTGGTTAGAATGGAGGGGCGGCAGGTAGCCTAGTGGTTAGAGTGGAGGGGAGGCAGGTAGCCTAGTGGTTAGAGTGGAGGGGAGGCAGCTAGCCTAGTGGTTAGAGAGGAGGGGCGGCAGCTAGCCAAGTGGTTAGAGTGGAGGGGAGGCAGGTAGGCTAGTAGTTAGAGTGGAGGGGAGGCAGGTAGCCTAGTGGTTAGAGTGGAGGGGCGGCAGGTAGCCTAGTGGTTAGAGTGGAGGGGCGGCAGGTAGCCTAGTGGTTAGAGTGGAGGGGCGGCAGGTAGCCTAGTGGTTAGAGTGGAGGGGCGGCAGGTAGCCTAGTGGTTAGAGTGGAGGGGAGGCAGGTAGCCTAGTGGTTAGAGTGGAGGGGCGGCAGGTAGCCTAGTGGTTAGAGTGGAGGGGCGGCAGGTAGCCTAGTGGTTAGAGTGGAGGGGGCGGAAGGTAGCCTAGTGGTTAGAGTGGAGGGGGCGGCAGGTAGCCTAGTGGTTAGAGTGGAGGGGCGGCAGGTAGCCTAGTGGTTAGAGTGGAGGGGCGGCAGGTAGCCTAGTGGTTAGAGTGGAGGGGCGGCAGCTAGCCTAGTGGTTAGAGCGTTGGGCCAGTAACCGAAAGGTTGCTAGATTGAATCCCCCAAGCTGACAAGGTACAAATCTGTCATTCTGCCCCTGAACAAGGCAGTTTAACCCACTGTTCCCCGGTAGGCCGTCATTGTAAATCCGAATTTGTTCTTAACTGACTTGCCCTAGTTAAATAAATGACATACTACTGCCAGAGTCTTTATCACGTTTGCTGATTTGGAGGAGAACAAAACCCATCATCTGCAGTTATCTCTCTTAGCTTCCTTAACATCAATGCGCTAACTGTACGTCGCTCTGAACAAGTTTACTTAATTACTCAAATGTAAATGTACTGAACGTGGTTTAACCTCGTCACTATCGTACCTTGGGAAGTCTCATGGGAAACACTGTAAGAATTGTAGATGGTGAGAGCTGTGTGTAATTTAGCCTAGCCTAGCATAGTGTAACATAATGTTATGTAGCCTAGCTTAGCCTAGCATAGCATAGTGTATTTTATCCTAGCATAGCATAGTGTAACATAATGTTATGTAGCCTAGCTTAGCATAGCGTCTTACCCTGTTCAGAGCTGAGTACTATCTTGGACATCATGGACCTCAGAACAGGAGCAGGCATGATGGAGAGAAGGAGAGGCAGCCGCACTAAGGAACACACACACACACACACACACACACACACACACACACACACACACACACACACACACACACACACACAGGTGAAAAATACCACAGCAGCAAGATTTGTGACCTATTGCCACAACAAAAGGACAACCAGTGGACCACAAACAACATTGTAAATACCACCTATATTTATCTGTTTATTTATGTTCCCTTTCATTCTTCAACTATTTGCACATAGTTACAACACAATATATAGCCAAAAACATGTAAACATGTTTCCCATGCCAATACATGGGGAGAGAGGGAGAGAGAGAGAGACAGAGAGAGAGAAAGAGAGAGAGAAAGAGACAGAGAGAGAAAAAGAGAGGGAGAGAGAGAGGGGGGAGAGACAGGGAGAGAGAGAGAGAAAGAGAGGGAGAGACAGAGAGAAAAGAGATAGAGAGAGAGAAAAAGAGAGGGAGAGAGAGAGGGAGAGAGAAGAGAGACAGGGAGAGAGAGAAACAGAGAAACAGAGAGAGAGAGAGAGACAGAGAGAGAGAGAGTGAGAGAGAGCGAGAGAGCGAGAGAGGCAGAGAGAGAGAGAGAGGCAGAGAGAGCGAGAGAGAGAGAGAGGCAGAGAGAGCGAGAGAGAGGCAGAGAGAGCGAGAGAGAGGCAGAGAGAGCGAGAGAGAGACAGAAAGAGAACAGAGATAGAGATAGAGATAGAGAGATAGGAGAGAGAGTAGAAATGAGAGATACAGTATAGGAGAGAAGACAGAGACAGATAGAGAGAAGATTAGGAAGATAGAGAGGAGAGAGACAGAGAGAGAGAGTGAGAGAGAGAGATAGAGAGAGAGAGAGAGATGATAGAGACAGAGAGAGGTAGAGATATAGAGAGAGAGAGAGAGAGTATCGAGAGTAGAGTAGAGAGAGAGAATAGATAGAGATAGAGAGTGAGAGAGACAGAGAGAGAGAGAGATAGACAGAGCAGAGAGATATACGAGAGAGTGAGAGAGACAGATAGAGAGACAGAGGAGATGATATATGAGACCATATAGATATACATGAGAGAGATAGGATAGAGAGTAGAGAAGGAGAGTGAGAGGAAAGAGAGAGAGAGAGAGAGAGAGAGAGAGAGAGAGAGAGACAGAGAGAGAGACAGAGAGAGACTGACAGAGAGAGAGAGAGAGAGATGTGGGGAGGGTGTTTTAGTGTAATATTTTTACACAAACACACATCTGTGTTTTCGTGAAATTTCTGGACTTTTTGGAGTGTACCATTTTTAACGAACCCAGAACATTCCCCATCTCACTTACAGAACCTACTACAGTCCTATAGTTATTTCTCTGGATATAAGGTCAATTTTGATGAAAGCGAAATCTTACCATTGTCTGTCTTTGACCATCATACCATTTCCTTTTAGATGGTCGCCTATGGGATTCACATATTTGGGCATAATGGTGGAGGGTAACCTGAAGAACCTCTATAAACTCAATCTGGCCAGCTTGTTGTAAAAGGTGGAGGGTGACCTGAAGAATTACAATAAACTCAATCTGGCCAGTTTGTTGTTAAAGGTGGCGGGTGACCTGAAGAATTACTATAAACTCAATCTGGCCAGCTTGTTGTAAAAGGTGGAGGGTGACCTGTGTAAATGGATGGACTTGCCACTCACTCTACTGGGTAGAATCAATGTGATTAAAACGAATGTCCTGCCCAGATTTCTATATTTGTTTCAATCTCTCCCTATCCCTGTGCCCGCAGCATTCTGTTCCTCTCTCGACAAGCTGACCAGACGGTTTATCTGGCCACGGCAAAACCCCCTAGGGTTAGCCTGGATAAACTGACCCTTGATTACGGTCAAGGGGGCTTAAACCTCCCCTACTGGGCTGCGCAGTCTAGATTTCTACCTCAGAGGTTTGACAATGGTAGTAGGTGGAGTTCCTCTGTCCAGTGTCTGTGTTCTTTTGCCCATCTTAATCTTTTCTTTTTATTGGCCAGTCTGAGATATGGCTTTTTCTTTGCAACTCTGCCTAGAAGGCCAGCATCCCGGAGTCGCCTCTTCACTGTTGACATTGAGACTGGTGTTTTGCGGGTACTATTTAATGAAACTGCCAGTTGAGGACTTGTGAGGCGTCTGTTTCTCAAACTAGACACTGTAATGTACTTGTCCTCTTGATCAGTTGTGCACCGGGGCCTCCCAGTCCTCTTTCTATTCTGGTTAGAGCCAGTTTGAGCTGTTCTGTGAAGGGAGTAGTACACAGCGTTGGACGAGATCTTCAGTTTCTTGGCAATTTCTCGCATGGAATAGTCTTCATTTCTCACAACAAGAATAGACTGATGAGTTTCAGAAGAAAGGTCTTTGTTTCTGGTCAGCGTGTAATCAAACCCACAAATGCTGATGCTTCAAATACTCAACTAGTCTAAAGAAGGCCAGTTTTATTGTTTCTTTAATCAGGACAACAGTTTTCAGCTGTGCTAACATAATTGCAAAAGGGTTTTCTAATGATCAATTAGCCTTTTAAAATGATAAACTTGGATTAGCTAACACAACGTGCCATTGGAACCAAAGAGTGATGGTTGCTGATAATGGGCCTCTGTACGCCTATGTATATATTCCATAAAAAAATCAGCCGTTTCCAGCTACAATACTGATTTACAACATGAACAATGTCTACACTGTATTTCGGATCAATTTGATGTTATTTTAATGGACAATTTTTTTTATTTTTCAAAAACAAGGACATTTCTAAGAGACCCCAAACTTTTGAATGGTAGTGTGTCTATCTATCTATCTATCTATCTATCTATCTATCTATCTATCTATCTATCTATCTATCTATCTATCTATCTATCTATCTATCTATCTATCTATCGATCGATCGATCGATTTATTTTACACTCGTCTGTTGTCTTTTAAGGTTATTGTCATTTTGTTATATTGTTGTCTAATATCTTTTCATTTTTGTTTTGAATGTTCTTAATTGGAAAATGCAAAAATAAATTATATATATATTTTTACATTTTCATTAACCCCTAACCCGTAACCTAACCCTTACCCTAACCCCCCCACCCCACCCCCCGTCTCACCTAGGAACATGAGCAGTGTGCTCTTGGCGAAGGCAGCCATCAGTAGTCCAGCAGCGACAGACAGCAGTCCCAGTAGTACTATATACCCGTCCCGAAGACAGCGCGACAGCAGGGACACCCCTGCAAAGCTCCCCAGGTAGATGAGTGTAGACAAGGCTGAACCATAGCCCACCAACACCTCACTCCAACACAGAGGAGCATTCAGCTCATACAGGATGAAGATGGACATACCACCCAGCTTAGACACCTGTGGGGGAGAGAGAGGGTGGACACAGTTACTTATTTTCTGTTACTAGTTATTTGAACGCAATGTTTGAAAAAAATACTCAATTAAATCTAATGAACAATCAGCTTAGATACCTGACAGGGAGATGAGGGGAGGGGGAGGAAGATGGGGGAGGGAGAGAGGAGCAAGCCATGAGCAGATGAGCTCCTGAATCTTTTTTTGTTGTTGACAAAAAGATAGATTTAGATTTTATTTACAAGGACATATAGGATACTAACCTCCACATCATAACCTTCACTTCAAACCTACAATCTGATTTTGGACGAATTTACCTGGAAGGATTCTAGAAGGATTCTTACTACCAAGGATTCTACTACCAAGAATTCTACTACCAAGGATTCTTACTACCAAGGATTCTACTACCAAGGATTCTACTACCAAGGATTCTACTACCGAGGATTCTACTACCAAGAATTCTTACTACCAAGGATTCTACTACCAAGGATTCTACTACCAAGGATTCTTACTACCAAGGATTCTACTACCAAGGATTCTACTACCAAGGATTCTTACTACCAAGGATTCTACTACCAAGGATTCTACTACCAAGGATTCTACTACCAAGGATTCTACTACCAAGGATTCTACTGCCAAGGATTCTACTACCAAGGATTCTACTACCGAGGATTCTACTACCA
>NW_021822274.1:0-32298 GCF_901001165.1 Salmo trutta
CTTCTCTCTTCCCTCTCTTCCACTCTCTCTCCCTCTCTCTCGCTCTTACCTCACTCCCTACTCTCCTCTCTCTCTCTCTCTCCTCTCTCTCTCACTCTCTCTACCTCCCTCCCTCTCTGCCTCCCTCCTCTCTCTACCTCCCTCCATCTCTACCTCCCTCTCTCTCTACTCCCTCTCTCTACCTCCTCCCTCTCCTCTCTCTCTCTCTCTTCACTCTCTACCTCCCTCTCTGCCTCCCTCCTCTCTCTAATTTTAGTAATATTATCAATGGGACAACAGCAACAACAATAACCAAGGGGCAAAAAAACCAACACATTGAACAATAACAATAAGCATAGAGGACATGTCCAGGTTGGTGGTCTGTCAGACACTGTCTCTCATCTTATGACAGGCAGCAATGTAGTGCGCTGCCAACCCAAGCTCTCTGCATCCTCCCCCAACAGGACGGGTAGCCTACTCTCATCAGAGAGGTCTTTGTAACCCTTATCAAAGACCTCTCTGATTTGGGGAAATGACACTCTCTAATTGTTTTATATTTTGACATTTTGTCAGGAAATGCAGCTCTGTCTCAGGTTCTGCTGTTGTGCAGTGGTTGCACAGCCTTTCCTCTACAGGGAGCCAGGTTTTCCTGTGTCTACCCTTCTCAATGGCAAGGCTGTGCTCACTGAGCCTGTACTTTGTCAAGGTTTTTCAAAGGTTTTGATCAGTAACCATGGTCAAATAGTTTTACGGTGTACTGTGATTTAGGGCCAGATAGCACTGCATCTTGCTTTGTGTTTCCCTAAGTAATGTAGTTTTGTTTGATTCTGTTGTAATTTGGTTTATTCTGATTGATTGGATGTTCTGGTCCTGAGGCTTCAGTGTGTTAGTAGAACAGGTTTGTGAACTCAGCCCCAGGACCAGCTGGATGAGGGTCCTGAGGCTTCAGTGTGTTAGTAGAACAGGTTTGTGAACTCAGCCCAGGACCAGCTGGATGAGGGTCTGAGGCTTCAGTGTGTTATAGAACAGGTTAGTGAACTCAGCCCCAGGACCAGCTGGATGAGGGTCCTGAGGCTTCAGTGTGTTAGTAGAGCAGGTTAGTGAACTCAGCCCCAGGACCAGCTGGATGAGGGTCCTGAGGCTTCAGTGTGTTAGTAGAACAGGTTAGTGAACTCAGCCCCAGGACCAGCTGGATGAGGGTCCTGAGGCTTCAGTGTGTTAGTAGAACAGGTTAGTGAACTCAGCCCCAGGACCAGCTGGATGAGGGGACTCTTTTCTTTACTCAGCTCTTGGCATTGGCTTGGTAATGATCTCTCCATCTTGATCCTTGACTTCGGCGATGTCATTTAGAAATAGCCCTCCAACACGCTACTCAGCAAATTGGATGCGTCTATCACAGGCCATCCGTTTGTCACCAAAGCCCCATATACTGCCCACCACTGCGACCTGTACGCTCTTGTGGCTGGCCCACGCTACATATTTGTCGCCAAAACCTACTGGCTCCAGGTCATCTATAAGTCTTTGCTAGGTAAAACCCCGCCTTCTCAGCTCACTGGTCACCATGCAACACCCACCCGTAGCACACGCTCCAGCAGGTATATTTTACTGTTCACCCCCCAAAGCCAATTCCTCCTTCGGCGCCTTTCCTTCCAGTTCTCTGCTGCCAAATGACTGGAACGAACTACAAAAATCTTCCCTCACTAGCTTTAAGCATCAACTGTCAGAGCAGCTCACAGATCACTGCACCTGTACATAGCCCATCTATAAATAGCCCATCCAACTACCTCATCCCCATATGGTTATATATTTTTTGCTCCTTTGCACCCCAGTATCTCTACTTGCACATCATCATCTGCACATCTATCACTCCAGTATTAATGCTAAATTATAATACTTTCACCACTATGGCCTATTTATTGCCTTACCTCCCTAATCTTACTACATTGTGCACACACAGTACATAGATTTTTCTATTGTGTTATTGACTGTACGTAGTTTATGTGTAACTCTGTGTTGTTGTTTTTGTCGCACTGCTTTGCTTTATCTTGGCCAGGTCCGCAGTTTTACAGTTGAAGTCAGAAGTTTACATACACTTAGGTTTGGAGTCATTAAAAAACTCATTTTTCAAACCACTTCCACAAATTTTTTGTTATCAAAACTATAGTTTTGGCAAGTTTACTTTGTGCATGACACGAGTAATGTTCAACAATTGTTTACAGAAGATTATTTCACTTATAATTCACTGTACCACAATTCCAGTGGTCAGAAGTTTACATATACACTAAGTTGACTGTGCCTTTAACAGCTTGGAAAATTCCAGAAAAATGATTGTCATGGCTTTAGAAGCTTCTGATAGGCTAATTGAACAAATATTGAGGTCAATTGGGGTGTACCTGTGGAGTGTATTCAAGGCCTATCTTCAACTCGAAGTGCTCTTCTGCTGACATCATGGGGAAAATCAAAAGAAATCAGCCAGACCTCCACACGTCTGGTTCCTCCTTGGGAGCAATTTCCAAACACCTGAAGGTACCAACATTCATCTGTTCAACACACAGTACGCAAGTATAAACACCATGGGACCACGCAGCCGTCATACCGCTCAGGAAGGAGATTAATTCTGTCTCCTAGAGATGAACGTACTTTGGTGCAAAAAGTGCAAATCAATCCCAGAACAACAGCAAAGGACCTTGTGAAGATGCTGGAGGAAACAGGTAGAACAGTATCTATATCCACAGTAAAAACGAGTCCTATATCGACACAACTGAAAGGCCACTCAGCAAGGAAGAAGCCACCTGCTCCAAAACCACCATAAAAAAGCCAGACTACGGTTTGCAACTGCACATGGGGACAAAGATCGTACTTTTTGGAGAAATATTCCTCTGGTCTGATGAGACAAAAATAGAACTGTTTGGCCATAATGACCATCGTTATGTTTGGAGCAAAAAGGGGGAGGCTTGCAAGCCGAAGAACACCATCCCAACCGTGAAGCACGGGTGTGGCAGAGTCATGTTGTGGGGGTGCTTTGCTGCAGGAAGGAGTGGTGCAGTTCACAAAATAGAATGCATCATGAGGAAGGACATTTATGTGGATATATTGAAGCAACATCTCAAGACCCTCAGTCAGGAAGTTAAAGCTTGGTCTTAATGGGTCTTCCAAATGGACAATGACCCCAAGCATACTTCCAAAGTTGTGGAAAATGGCTTAAAGACAACAAAGTCAGGTATTGGAGTGGCCATCACAAAGCCCTGACCTCAACCCTATAGACAATTTGTGGGCGGAACTGAAAAAGCGTGTGCGAACAAGGAGGTCTACAAACCTGACTCAGTTACACCAGCTCTGTCAGGAGGAATGGGCCAAAATTCCCCCAACTTATTGTAGGGAAAGCTTGTGGAAGGCTACCTGAAACATTTGACCCAAGTTAAACAATTTAAAGGCAATGCTACCAAATTACTAATTGAGGGTATGTAAACTTCTGACCTACTGGGAATGTGATGAAAAAAATTAAGCTGAAATAAATCATTCTCTCTATTATTCTGACATTTCACAAATCTTAAAATAAAGTGTTGATCCTAACTGACCTAAAACAGGACATTTTACTTAGATTAAATGCCAGGAATTGTTAAAAACTGAGTTTTAAATGTATTTGGCTAAAGGTGTATGTAAACCTCCGACTTCAACTGTAAATGAGAACTTGTTCTCAACCTGGTTAAATAAAGGTGAAATAAAATACAATTTTAATTAAAATATGGTGACAATGATGTTGGCTGTGTGTAGCCCTTTAGCGGTTATAATATGAAGGTTTGCTTGGTCACATATAAGGTTTTGCTTGGTCACATATAACTGATGAGTTGTTCGTTGAGGTAGAGCGCGTAGATAGATGCGTAGAAGTAATTATATATACAACGAGCTGTTTGTATGTGTCTGGTATGAAAGGGAAACTATGTTGGCGTGTGATTAGGGGTGTATTCATTAGGTGTGTGTTCATTAGGGGTGTATGCATTAGGGGTGTATTCATACGGGGCGTATTCATTAGGGGTGTATTCATTAGGTGTATTCATTAGGGGTGTATTCATTAGAGGTGTGTTCATTAGGGGTGTATTCATTAGGTGTATTCATTAGGGGTGTATTCATTAGGGGTGTGTTCATTAGGGGTGTATTCATTAGGTGTATTCATTAGGGGTGTATTCATTAGGGGTGTATTCATACGGGGTGTATTCATACGGGGTGTATTCATTAGGGGTGTATTCATTAGAGGTGTATTCATTAGGGGTGTATTCATCAGGGGTGTATTCATCAGGGGTGTATTCATCAGGGGTGTAGTCATTACGGGTGTGTTCATTAGGGTGTATTCATTAGGTGTGTGTTCATTAGGGGTGTATTCATTAGGGGTGTATTCATTAGGGGTGTCTTCATTAGGGGTGTATTCATTAGGTGTGTATTCATTAGGTGTATTCATTAGGGGTGTATTCATTAGGTGTATTCATTAGGGTGTATTCATTAGGTGTATTCATTAGGTGTGTTCATTAGGGGTGTTTTCATTAGGTGTTTTTTCATACGGGGTGTATTCATTAGGGGTGTTTTCATTAGGTGTATTCATTAGGGTGTATTCATTAGGTGTATTCATTAGTTGTATTCATTAGGGGTGTATTCATTAGGTGTTTTCATACAGGGTGTATTCATGAGGTGTTTTCATACGGGGTGTATTCATGAGGTGTATTCATTAGGTGTATTCATTAGGGGTGTATTCATTAGGGGGTATTCATTAGGGGTGTATTCATTAGGTGTGTATTCATTAGGGGTGTATTCATTAGGGTGTATTCATTAGGGGTGTATTCATTAGGGGTGTATTCATTAGGGGGTGTGTTCATTAGGGGTGGATTCATTAGGGGTGTATTCATTAGGGGTGTATTCAGTAGGGTGTATTCATTAGGGGTGTATTCAAGCAAATGGAATGAAACTGGGTTAAACATACATGAATTTGTCCAATAGAAACTCTCCTTTGTAACTGTTGGTCTAATGATTCCACCCCAGATCAGCCAGACGCAGGCCAGAGTGTGGAAGGAGGTGTTGAATGTGTCACTGTCTGTCACCTTGACTACTCAGATTTCTCTTCGAACGTGTGCAACTACGTCGTAAACTGTCATTCGTAGGCTAGGTTGTAGCACCTCATGATGGGTACAGGGGAAATTATCATGTAGTAGCCTAAACCTATCGATGTTACAATGAACTGGGCGAATGGAATATGAATGACAGTCATCCAATATGCGGTAATAGAAATAAGGGCCGTGCTCATGAAAATAAAATCATCCTCCGTCATATTCAACTACACCGACCGCCACTGACTGTTATATACTGTCATATACTGTAAATATACTGTAATATACTCGTAATATACTGTTACATACTGTAATATTACTGTATTTTCTGTAATATACTGTAACTATACAGTAATATTATGTAATATTAATATAGTACATATACAGTATATTGAATATACTGTAATATTCTGTAATATTCTGTAATATACTGTAATATAGTGTAATATGCTGTAATATACTGTAATATTCTGTATATTCTGTAATATACTGTAATATACAGTAATATACTGTAATATTCTGTAATATTACATTTTACATTTTAGTCATTTAGCAGACGCCCTTATCCCAGAGCGACTTACAGTAGTGAATGCATACATTTCATTTCATACATAATTTTTCTGTGCTGGCCCCCCGTGGGAATCGAACCCACACCCTGGTGTTGCAAACACCATGCTCTACCAACTGAGCTACAGGGAAGGCTAATATACTGTAATATTCTGTAATATACTGTAATATAGTGTAATATAGTGTAATATAATGTAATATTCTGTAATATAATGTAATATTCTGTAATATACTGTAATATCCTGTAATATAGTGTAATATTCTGTAATATTCTGTAATTACTGTAATATACTGTAATGTAGTGTAATATAGTGTAATATTCTGTAATATACTGTAATATACTGTAATATAGTGCAATATAGTGTAATATAGTGTAATATTCTGTAATATACGGTAATATTCTTTAATATACTGTAATATTCTGTATATAGTGTAATATACTGTAATATACTGTAATATAGTGTAATATAATGTAATATTCTGTAATATAATGTAATATTCTGTAATATACTGTATATCCTGTAATATAGTGTAATATTCTGTAATATTCTGTAATATACTGTAATATACTGTGATCTAGTGTAATATACTGTAATGTAGTGTATATAGTGTAATATTCTGTGATATACTGTAATGTAGTGTAATATAGTGTAATATTCTGTGATATACTGTAATATAGTGTAATATTCTGTCTCCTGCCAAACTCTCCCAGCCTCCCTGACGTCCCCATTTACAGCTCTCTGGACCGGTTTATAATGAAGAGAAAAAAACGAACAAAGCATTATTATGTAGTGCTGTGAGAATCCAGGAGTTTCTTGTTATTTTATGTAGATTGAAAAGGCTTGTTCCCAATGTAAAACATTCCAGCCCTGCCGGATGGCCCATAGTCCCTCATCTGTTCCTGTTGGCGTCTCTGCAGTAGACTAACTCTGTTCCTGTTGGTCTCTGCAGCAGACTGACTCTGTTTCCTGTTGGTCTCTGGCTGCAGACTGCCTCTGTTCTGATGGTCTCTGGCTGCAGACTGATCTCTGTTCCTGATGGTCCTCTGCAGCAGAACTGACTCTGTTCCTGATGGTCTCTGCAGCAGACTCACTCTGTTCTGTTGGGTCTCTGGCTGCAGACTGACTCTGTTCCTGATGGTCTCTGCAGTAGGACTGACTTGTTCCTGATGGTTCTCTGCAGCAAGACTGACTCTGTTCCTGATGGTCTCTGCAGTAGACCTGACTCTGTTCCTGATGGTCTCTGCAGCAGACTGACTCGGTTCCTGATGGTCTCTGCAGTAGACTGAATCTGTTCCTGATGGTCTCTGAAGCAGGACTGACTCTGTTCACTGATGGTCTCTGCAGCAGACTGACTCTGTTCCTGATGGTCTCTGCAGTAGAACTGACTCTGTTCCTGTGGACTCTGCAGCAGACTAACTCTGTTCCTGTATGGTCTCTGCAGCAGACTGACTCTGTTCCTGTTGGTCTCTGCAGCAGACTAACTCTGTTCCTGATGGTCTCTGCAGCAGACTGACTCAGTTGGTCGTACCACTATGTTCGATGTAAAAAAACGCTCTACGCCGACCTGAAAATGTCCACACACGGCTTTCCATTTAACGGGTGGATGACTTTTGGAGTTTAAATAAACAACCATTTGAAACATGCTTTCAATTGCATTAGCCGATTATTGCAATATTTTCATAAATTCAGTTTGTAGTTGTAATAATGATGGGCCGTGTAGTTGTAGTCGTAATAATGATGGGCCCGTGTAGTTTGTAGTCGTAATAATGATGGGCCGTGTAGTTGTAGTCGTAATAATGATGGGCCGTGTTGTTGTAGTCGTAATAATGAGTGGGCCGTGTAGTTGTAGTCGTAATAATGATGGGCCGTGTAGTTTGTAGTCGTAATAATGATGGGCCGTGTAGTTGTAGTCGTAATAATGATGGGCCGTTGTAGTTTGTAGTCGTAATAATGATGGGCCGTGTAGTTGTAGTCGTAATAATGATGGGCCGTGTAGTTGTAGTTGTAATAATGATGGGCATGGAAACCAAAAGGGTTCTACCTCGAACCACAAAACGTTCTACCTGGAACCAGAAAGGGTTCTACATGGAACCCAAAAGTGTTCTACCCAGAGCCCAAAAACGTTCTACCTGGACCAGAAAGGGTTCTATGGGGACAAACCCGAAGAACCTTGTAAGGTTCTAGATAGCACCTTTATTTCTAGGAGTGTAGCTACGGCTGACCTCGCATTTCATACCAACTTTTTTGCGCCAAACTGGTGCAACCGGCCCCAGAAAAAAACATTCATTTTATTTGCATCTGAATTCATAACAAGAAATGTATTAAAAACATAATATATTTGTAATCAAAGTTTCGATCTTGGACTGTTATACTTGGATACAGCTCGGGTGTTTAATCTGAAACTTCTCTTTCTATCTCTAGAAGAACAAGAACCTCAGCCTGGTTCCACCACTGATATTCTGATCAACGCTCCACCCCCTTCCGTCCACCCAATCCAGAGCGATGAGGGAGATGACCTCCTCCCACCCGAGGAGGAAGGGGAGGGGCTAGGAGAAGGGGATGGGCTATGGGACACCACGGGCCACCAACAGAGAGGAGCAGCGACCGGCCCACTCCTGAAGCACCAATCATTACTAGCCCTCCTCAGACTCACAAACCTGAGGTCTATGACCTGGAGTGGAGGGCGGGCCGTGACTGGGGACATCCAATTCAACGCATACTTTGTCAAGTAACGCAAGGTCAGTCCAGAGGGGGAAGAACAGGAGTTTTGCTTACCATGTCGTTGTACCCTGACCAGTGGAAAAACTTCAGGCCCTAGGTAGGGATACTGCACCTGAATGTTAGTGTAGAGTAGAGTAGAGTAGAGTAGAGTAGAGTAGAGTAGAGTAGAGTAGAGCAGAGTAGAGTAGAGTAGAGTAGAGTAGAGTAGAGTAGAGTAGAGCAGAGTAGAGTAGAGTAGAGTAGAGTAGAGTAGAGTAGAGTAGAGTAGTGTATAGTAGAGTAGAGTAGAGTATAGTAGAGTAGTGTATAATAGAGTAGAGTAGAGTAGAGTAGAGTAGAGTAGAGTAGAGTATAGTAGAGTAGTGTAAAATAGAGTAGAGTAGTGTATAATAGAGTAGAGTAGTGTAGTAGAGTAGAGTAGTAGACTTGGAGTAGAGTAGCAGTCGAGTAGAGTCGTGTAGTAGAGTAGAGTATAGTAGAGTAGAGTAGTGTAGTAGAGTAGAGTAGAGTAGAGTAGAGTAGTGTAGTGTAGTGTAGTGTAGTGTAGTAGAGTAGAGTAGAGTAGAGTAGAGTAGAGTAGAGTAGAGTAGAGTAGAGCAGAGCAGAGCAGAGCAGAGTAGAGTAGAGTAGAGTAGAGTAGTGTAGTGTAGTGGTAGTGTAGTAGAGTAGATAGAGTAGAGCAGAGCAGAGCAGAGTAGAGTAGAGTAGAGTAGAGTCGTGTAGTAGAGTAGTGTAGTGTAGTAGAGTAGTGTAGGTAGTGTAGTGTAGTGAGTGTAGTGTAGTGTAGTGTAGTGTAGTGTATGTTAGTGTAGTGTAGTAGAGTAGAGTAGAGTAGAGGGTAGTAGAGGTAGATTGTATTATAGTAGAGTAGTAGGGTATAGTAGTAGAGTAGATTTGTATATAGTAGAGTAGAGGGTAACACTTTATTTGAATAGTCCCTCTGTAGATATTCCACAGACTACCTACAAACTATCAGTAACATTTCAACTATCTCACTAACCCAGTGAGATATACTGGATGGAAAATGGGGAAAAAATCCACCAAATTATTTTTTAATTTTCAACATTGAAATGCAACCAAAAATGACAGAGTCACCCATGATTCACCTAACAATATTTTGAAAGACTACTTTAAGTATATATTTTCCTTTCAGTCTCCTCCATCTCCACTAACCAAAGTTAACTGTAAGGATTTTTTTTCCTATTAATAATGTAAAATGAACATCTGTACAGAAAGACTCATATGAAGGCCAAATTACAGAGGAAGAACTTCTAGATGCAATTAAAGCCTTTATGTCCGGGAAAAGTCCAGGGCTGAATGACATACCAGTGGAGGTAAACAAAAGCAATTTAGGTTAAAAAGAGGTCTAACAGAACGGATAGATAGCAATAAAAAACTGTACCTTAGAGGCTCAGAATAAGTTAGAGGAAAAACAAAAAGAAATGGAGGAACTTATTGACGAAAAATCCAGTGACCCAGTGGAGCTACAGTATACCAAACTCCAGGGCTGGATGACATACCAGGGGAGGTATACCAAACTCCAGGGCTGGATGGTATACCAGGGGAGGTATACCAAACTCCAGGGCTGGGATGACATACCAGTGGAGGTATACCAAACTCCAGGGCTGGATGACATACCAGTGGAGGTATACCAAACTCCAGGGCTGGATGACATACCAGGGGAGGTATACCAATACTCCAGGGCTGGATGGACATACCAGTGGAGGTATACTAAACTCAGGGCGTTGGATGACATACCAGTGGAGGTATACCAAACTCCAGGGCTGGATGACATACCAGTGGAGGGTATACCACACTCCAGGGTCCTGGAGACATACCAGGGGGAGGTATACCAAACTCCAGGGCTGGATGACATACCAGGGGAGGTATACCAAACTCCAGGGATGGATGGTATACCAGTGGAGGTATACCAAACTCCAGGGCTGGATGACATACCAGTGGAGGTATACCAAACTCCAGGGCTGGATGACATACCAGGGGAGGTATACCAAACTCCAGGGCTGGATGACATACCAGGGGAGGTATACCAAACTCCAGGGATGGATGGCATACCAGGGGAGGTATACCAAACTCCAAGGGCTGGATGACATACCAGGGGAGGTATACAAACCTCCAGGGCTGGATGACATACCAGGGGAGGTATACCAAACTCCAGGGCTGGATGACATACCAGTGGAGGTATACCAAACTCCAGGGCTGGATGACATACCAGGGGAGGATACCAAACTCCAGGGCTGGATTGACATACCAGTGGAGGTATACCAAACTCCAGGGCTGGATGACATACCAGTGGAGGTATACCAAACTCCAGGGCTGGAGACATACCAGTGGAGGTATACCAAACTCCAGGGCTGGATGACATACCAGTGGAGGTATACCAAACTCCAGGGCTGGATGACATACCAGTGGAGGTATACCAAACTCCAGGGCTGGATGACATACCAGTGGAGGTATACCAAAACTCCAGGGCTGGATGGTATACCAGTGGAGGTATACCAAACTCCAGGGCTGGATGACATACCAGTGGAGGTATACCAAACTCCAGGGCTGGATGACATACCAGGGGAGGTATACCAAACTCCAGGGCTGGATGGACATACCAGGGGAGGTATACCAAACTCCAGGGATGGATGGCATACCAGGGGAGGTATACCAAACCTCCAGGGCTGGATGACATACCAGGGGAGGTTATACCAAACTCCAGGGCTGGATGACATACCAGGGGAGGTATACCAAACTCCAGGGCTGGATGACATACCAGTGGAGGTATACCAAAACTCCAGGGCTGGATGACATACCAGGGGAGGTATACCAAACTCCAGGGCTGGAGGACATACCAGTGGAGGTATACCAAACTCCAGGGCTGGATGACATACCAGTGGAGGTATACCAAACTCCAGGGCTGGATGGCATACCAGTGGAGGTATACCAAACTCCAGGGCTGGATGACATACCAGGGGAGGTATACCAAACTCCAGGGCTGGATGACATACCAGTGGAGGCTATACCAAACTCCAGGGCTGGATGGTATACAGTGGAGGTATACCAAACTCCAGGGCTGGATGGTATACCAGTGGAGGGTATACCAAACTCCAGGGCTGGATGACATACCAGGGGAGGTATACCCAAACTCAGGGCTGGATGACATACAGGGGAGGTATACCAAACTCCAGGGCTCTGGATGACATACCAGTGGAGGTATACAAACTCCAGGCTGGATGGATACCAGTGGAGGTATACCAAAACTCCAGGGCTGGATGGTATCCCAGTTGAGGTATACCAAACTCCAGGGCTGGATGACATACCAGGGGAGGTATACCAAACTCCAGGGCTGGATGACATACAGGGGAGGTATACCAAACTCCAGGGCTGGATGACATACCGTGGAGGTATACCAAACTCCAGGGCTGGATGGTATACCAGTGGAGGTATACCAAACTCCAGGGCTGGATGGTATACCAGTGGAGGTATACCAAACTCCAGGGCTGGATGACATACCAGGGGAGGTATACTAAACTCCAGGGCTGGATGACATACCAGTGGAGGTATACCAAACTCCAGGCTGGATGGACATTACCAGGGAGGATACTAAACTCCAGGGCTGGATGCCATACCAGTGGAGGGTACCACCAAACTCCAGGGCTGGATGACATACCAGTGGAGGATATACTAAACTCCAGGGCTGGATGACCATACCAGTGGAGGTACACCAAACTCCAGGGCTGGATGACATACCAGTGGAGGTATACCAAACTGTTTTGATAAACTCAGAGGACCTGTTATTAGAATGTTTTTAACCACTCCTATATAAATGGTTCTCAACAAGAAGGTCTGATTTCATTACTACTGAAACAGGACTCAAGTGGTATATATAAAGAACCAGTCCATTAAAAACATTGGAGGCCTTCAGTGTAGTGATGCAAAACTTCTAGCAAAGTGCATTGTACTTATAATTAAAAAAGGTATTGTCGGATATTATTCATCCCTAATCAGAAAGTTTTCTTTACATGGGACAATACCTTGGAGATAGTATAAGACAAGTACTGGAAACAATAGAACACTACGACGAATGTTGAGCCAGCATCCCACTGTTGGCTTGCTCCTGAAGCCAAGCATGGTTGGGCCTGGTCCTGTCCCTGGATGGGAGAGACCAGATGCTGCTTGAAATTGGTGATGGTAGGGCCAGTAGGAGGCACCCTTTTCCTCTGGTCTAGAAAAGTTCCCCAGGGCAGTAATTGGGGACATTGCCCTGTGTAGGGTGCTGGGATGTTGAACGGGTTGTCCTGAATCTCTGTGGTCACTCAAGATTGGCATGGTACTTATTGTAAGAGTAGAGGTGTTAACCCGGTATCCTGGATAAAATCTCCCAATCTGGAATTTATTGTTCACCTAATCATCCACCCAATTTACCATTGCCTCATTCATCTCCATGTAATTATTCCCCAGGTCGTTACTGTAAATGAGAATGTGTTCTCAGTCAATTTACGTGGTTAAATAAGGGTTAAATTAAATAATAAACAGTATAGGGAAACCATGCCTGGTACTCAAAGCTGACTTTGAAAAGGCCTTTGATACAGTATGGCTGGAATTTATATATACACTGCTTTGGAAAGTATTCCGACACACTTGACTTTTCCACATTTTGTTAAGTTACAGGCTTATTCTAAATGTATTACATTACTCAAGTTAGGGGAGGGGTGGTAGGGTTAGGAGGGGTGGTAGGGTTTAGGGGAGGGGGGTAGGGTTAGGAGGGGTGGTAGGGTTAGGGGGGGTGGTAGGGTTAGGGGAGGGGAGGGGTGGTAGGGTTAGGGGAGCGGAGGGGTGGTAGGGTTAGGGGAGCGGAGGGGTGGTAGGGTTAGGGGAGCGGAGGGGGGTGTGGTTAGGGGAGGGGTGGTAGGGTTAGGGGGGCGGAGGGGGTGGTAGGGTTAGGGGAGGGGTGGTAGGGTTAGGGGGGGGGGGGGTGGTAGGGTTAGGGGAGGGGTGGTAGGTTAGGGGAGGGGAGGGGTGGTAGGGTTAGGGGAGGGGGTTGGTAGGGTTAGGGGAGGGAGGGGTGTAGTAGGGGAGGGAGGGGTGGGGGGGTGGTAGGGTTAGGGGAGGGGTGGTAGGGTTAGGGGAGGGGAGGGGTGGTAGGGTTAGGAGGGGTGGTAGGGTTAGGAGGGGTGGTAGGGTTAGGGGGGGGGGTAGGGTAGGGGAGGGGAGGGGGTGGTGGGTTAGGGGAGGGGTGGTGGGTTGGGGAGGGGTGGTAGGGTTAGGGGAGGGGAGGGGTGGTAGGGTTAGGGAGGGGGGGTGGTAGGGTTAGGGGGGGGGGGGGTGGGGTGGGTGGGGAGGGGGGGGGGTAGGGTTAGGGGGGGGTGGTAGGGTTAGGGGAGGGGTGGTAGGGTTAGGGGAGGGGAGGGGTGGTAGGGTTAGGGGAGGGAGGGGTGGTAGGGTTAGGGGAGGGAGGGGTGGTAGGTTAGGGGAGGGGTGGTAGGGTTAGGGGAGGGGTGGTAGGGTTAGGAGGGGTGGTAGGGTTAGGGGAGGGGGGGTGGTAGGGTAGGGGAGCATATATATGAAAATAGTTCTGTAGAGTAGAGCTGAGTAGAGTAGAGCTGAGTAGAGTAGAGCAGAGCTGAGTAGAGTAGAGCTGAGTAGAGTAGAGGAGAGCTGAGTAGAGTAGAGTAGAGTAGAGTAGAGCTGAGCTGAGTAGAGTGAGTAGAGTAGAGTAGGTAGTAGAGTAGAGTAGAGTAGAGCTGAGTAGAGCTGAGTAGAGTAGAGTAGAGTAGGGTAGGGTGAGTAGAGTAGAGTAGGGTAGAGTAGGGTAGAGTAGAGCTGAGCAGAGTAGAGTAGAGCAGAGTAGAGCAGAGTAGAGCAGAGTAGAGCAGGAGCTTTTGTCTAGTAATCAGCTGTTAGCTTGACCCCCGACATAATGCTCCCCGGTGCCCAGTGCCGGTGCCCAGTGCCCAAACCAACTGCTAACTCTGTGTAATGTGTTCATTAAAGCAGAGGTGGTATAGGACCCATGCCCAGTCTGGCTACAGCACCAGGTCATTTCCTCTTTAATAGCCTGTGTTTTCTTCACTAATAAGCTCTCTCTGACTATAAAAGCCATCCAGTTCTTGTTAAGATTGCATTGGCAGCGCGACTCAGAAGTTGCTGGCCCTGGAAAAAGTGACCGAGAATTATCACGGGCATTGTTGTTGCGTACGCCATTTTTCTCTGTGATGATTCACTGTTGGAAAAGAACTCTGGCAGAATCCAAAAACATACATTTTCATACTTTTTTGTACTGGTCCCCGTGGGAAGTGAGCTATAACCCTAGCAGTGATGTAATGTTTGAGGCAGGGTTTTGTTCTTTCTGATGAATTTTGTGTTGTCTGTTTGTCTTTGTTGTGGCTGCTGTTACTTGGTTCTCTTTCCTGTCTCTCTCACTCACTCACTCACTCACTCACTCTCTCTCTCTCTCTCTCTCTCTCCCTTTCTCTCTCTCTCTCTCTCTCTCTCTCTCTCTCTCCTGGCCCCTCTCTCAATTAAATTCAATTAAATTTACTTTGTTGGCATGGCAAGCTTACTTTGGAGATTTACAGTATTAACATAATTTATAATAAGAATCAATATTGTCAACGGGACAACAGTAACAACAATAAGCAAGGGTCAAAATAACCAACAATAACAATAAGCGTACAGTAGAGGACATGTGCAGGTTTATTGGTCTGCTCAGGACACTGTCCCTCATCTTATGGCAGGCAGCAATGTAGTGCGCTGCCAACACACAGCTCTCTGCGTCCTCCCCCAACAGGACGGGTAGCCTATCCTCATCAGAGAGGTCTTTGAAACCTTGAATAAGGGTTTAAATTTGAAGAAATGACACTATATTGTTATATTTTGTCTGGAAATGCAGCTCCGTCTCAGGTTCTGCTGTTGTGCAGTGGTTGCACAGCCTTTCCTCTACAGGGAGCCAGGTTTTCCTGTGTCTACCCTTCTCAATGGCAAGGCTGTGCTCACTGAGCCTGTACTTTGTCAAGGTTTTTCTAAGGTTTTGATCAGTTACCATGGTCAAATAGTTTGCTACGGTGTACTGTTGATTTAGGGCCAGATAGCACTGCATTTTGCTTTTTGCTTGTGCTTGTGTTATCCAATAAGTAATGTAGTTTTGTTTTGATTCTGTTGTAATTTGGTTTATTCTGATTGATTGGATGTTCTGGTCCTGAGGTTTCAGTGTGTTAGTAGAACAGGTTAGTGAACTCAGCCCCAGGACCAGCTGGATGAGGGTCCTGAGGCTTCAGTGTGTTAGTAGAACAGGTTTGTGAACTCAGCCCCAGGACCAGCTGGATGAGGGTCCTGAGGCTTCAGTGTGTTAGTAGAACAGGTTAGTGAACTCAGCCCCAGGACCAGCTGGATGAGGGTCCTTAGGCTTCAGTGTGTTAGTAGAACAGGTTAGTGAACTCAGCCCCAGGACCAGCTGGATGAGGGTCCTGAGGCTTCAGTGTGTTAGTAGAACAGGTTTGTGAACTCAGCCCCAGGACCAGCTGGATGAGGGTCTGAGGCTTCAGTGTGTTAGTAGAACAGGTTAGTGAACTCAGCCCCAGGACCAGCTGGATGAGGGTCCTGAGGTTTCAGTGTGTTAGTAGAACAGGTTTGGGAACTCAGCCCCAGGACCAGCTGGAGGAGGGTCCTGAGGTTTCAGTGTGTTAGTAGAACAGGTTAGTGAACTCAGCCCCAGGACCAGCTGGATGAGGGTCCTGAGGCTTCAGTGTGTTAGTAGAACAGGTTTGTGAACTCAGCCCCAGGACCAGCTGGACGAGGGTCCTGAGGATTCAGTGTGTTAGTAGAACAGGTTAGTGAACTCAGCCCCCAGGACCAGCTGGATGAGGGTCCTGAGGCTTCAGTGTGTTAGAAGAACAGGTTTGTGAACTCAGCCCCAGGACCAGCTGGATGAGGGTCCTGAGGCTTCAGTGTGTTAGTAGAACAGGTTAGTGAACTCAGCCCCAGGACCAGCTGGATGAGGGGACTCTTTTCTTTGCTCAGCTCTTGGTATTGCAGGGCTTGGTAATGATATGAGAGGGGGTCACTGTATTTTAGATGTTTCCAAAACTGAAATGCTCTTTTTTGACTTTTAATATTAGTGAATGTTGGCCTAATTCTGCCCTGCATGCATTGTTGACAGGGAAGTCTTGTTTTGCAAGTGGACCCCACACCACGCTGCCACAATGTGCAATTGGTTCAATGACACATTTAATTAGTTTTAGCCACATTTGAATAAGTATACTAATGGTGTAGAATGCCCTGCGTGCTTTCTCTCTCTGTTCATTCGCTGCCTCATTAAGGTGTCCAGTTGAGCTTATTTTTAAACCTCAGTAATTGTAGTGTGTGCAGTACTCTATATATTTGTACCAGTTGAGAACTTTGGTCTAATTCCCTGAGATCTGGATCTTCTCTGGAAAATCATTATTTTAGTATTTTGGGGTTTACTGCCAGGGCCCAGGTCTGGCAGTACTGCTCTAGCAGGTCCAGGCTCTGCTGTAGGTCATGTGCTGTGGGTGACAGCACGCATAGATAATTATTGTTATTATATTGAACCTTTATTTAACTAGGCAAGTCAGTTAAGAACAAATTCTTATTTACAATGACGGCCTACTCCGGCCGAACCCGGACGACGCTGGGCCAATTGTGCACCGCCATACTCCCAATCTCGGCCAGATGTGATACAGCCTGGATTTGAACCAGGGACTGTAGTGAGATGCTGTGCTACTCGGGATGGCACCGGCATTTAACTTCTGAATTGTGGAGACTAACACCAGGGGCTGAGGATTTTTTCTAGAATAGTGGCCAATTCATTGATGTAAATGTTGAAGAGTGCAGGGCTCAAATTGCAACCCTGGCGAAGGCCCCGCCCCTGGTTAAAGAATTATGTAACTGTTCTCTCTGCTAACGCACGGCAAGCGGGTACCGGAGTGCCAAGTCTAGGACAAAAAAGCTCCTTAACAGCTTCTACCCTCAAGCCATAAGACTGCTGAAGAATTAATCAAATGGCTACCCCCAGACTATTTGCATTTACCCCCCCTTTTGTTTTTACTCTGCTGCTACTCGCTGTTTATTATCTATGAATAGTCACTTTTCAAATTACCTCGACTAACCTGTACCCCTCCACATTTACCCGTGTATATAGCCTACTGCAGCCTTTCTCAATGGCAAGGCTATGCTCACTGAAGCTATTCATACAGTCGTGGCAAAATGTTTTGAGAATAACACAAATATAATTTCCACAAAGTTTGCTGCTTCAGTGTCTTTAGATATTTTTGTAAGATGTTACTATGGAATACTGAAGTATAATTACAAGCATTTCATAAGTGTCAAAGGCTTTTATTGACAATTACATGAAGATGATGCAAAAAGTCAATATTTGCAATGTTGACCCTTCTTTTTCAAGACCTCTGAAATCCACCCTGGCATGCTGTCAATTAACTTCTGGGCCACATCCTGACTGATGGCAGCCCATTCTTGCATAATCAATGCTTGGAGTTTGTCAGAATTTGTGGGGTTTTGTTTGTCCACCCACCTCTTGAGGATTGACCACAAGTTCTCAATGGGATTAAGGTCTGGGGAGTTTCCTGGCCATGGACCAGAAATATCGATGTTTTGTTCCCCGAGCCATCTAGTTATAACTTTTGCCTTATGGCAAGGTGCTCCATCATGCTGGAAAGGCATTGTTCGTCACCAAACTGTTCCTGGATGGTTGGGAGAAGTTGCTCTCGGAGGATGTGTTGGTACCATTCTTTATTCATGGCTGTGTTCTTAGGCAAAAATGTGAGTGAGCCCACTCCCTTGGCTGAGAAGCAACCCCATACATGAATGGTCTCAGGATGCTTTACTGTTGGCATGACACAGGACTGATGGTAGCGCTCACCTTGTCTTCTCCGGACAAGCTTTATCTGGATGCCCCAAACAATCGAAAGGGAATTCATCAGAGAAAATGACTTTACTCCAGTCCTCAGCAGTCCAATCCCTGTACCTTTTGCAGAATATCAGTCTGTCCCTGATGTTTTTTCCTGGAGAGAAGTGGCTTCTTTGCTGCCCTTCTTGACACCAGGCCATCCTCCAAAAGTCTCGCCTCAACTGTGCGGGCAGATGCACTCACACCTGCCTTCTGCCATTCCTGAGCAAGCTCTGTACTGGTTGTGCCCCCCGATCCCGCAGCTGAATCAACTTTTAGGAGACGTCCTGGCGCTTGCGGACTTTCTTGGGCACCCTGAAGCCTTCTTCACAACAATGAACCGCTCTCCTTGAAGTTCTTGATGATCCGATAAATGGTTGATTTAGGTGCAATCTTACTGGCAGCAATATCCTTGCCTGTGAAGTCCTTTTTGTGCAAAGCAATGATGACGGCACGTGTTTCCTTGCAGGTAACCATGTTTGACAGAGGAAGAAAAATGATTCCAAGCACCACCCTCCTTTTCAAGCTTCCTGTCTGTTATTCGAACTCAATCAGCATGACAGAATGATCTCCAGCCTTGTCCTCGTCAACACTCACACCTGTGTTAACGAGAGAATCACTGACATGATGTCAGCTGGTCCTTTTGTGGCAGGGCTGACATGAAGTGGAAATGTTTTTGGGGGGATTCAGTTCATTTGCATGGCAAAGAGGGACTTTGCAATTAATTGCAATTCATCTGATCACTCTTCATAACATTCTGGAGTAAATGCAAATTGCCATCATACAAACTGAGGCAGCAGACTTTGTGAAAATTAATATTTGTGTCATTCTCATAAATTTTGGCCACGACTGTAGTCAAAGCTTTCCTAAAGTTTGGGTCAGTCACAGTGGTCAGGTATTCTGCCACTGTGTACTCTCTGTTTAGGGCCAAATAGCATTCTAGTTTGCTCTGTTTTTATGTTAATTATTTCCAATGTGTGAAGTAATTCTCTTTTGTTTTTCTCATGATTTGGTTGGGTCTAATTGTGTTTCTGTCCTGGGGCTCTGTGGGTCTGTTTGTGTTTGTGAACAGAGCCCCAGGACCAGCTTGTTTAGGGGACTCTTCTCCAGGTCATCTCTCTGTAGGTGATGGCTCTGTGGGGTCTGTTTGTGTTTGTGAACAGAGCCCCAGGACCAGCTTGCTTAGGGGACTCTTCTCCAGGTCATCTCTCTGTAGGTGATGGCTTTGTTATGGAAGATTGGGAATCGCTTCCTTTTAGGTGGTTGTAGAATTTAACGGCTCTTTTCTGGAGTTTGATCATTAGCAGGTATCGGTTGGTTTCTACACTCTTTCCCTCTCTCTCTCTCTCTCTCTCTCTCTCTCTCTAGCATTTCTTAATATTATTCAGTTATTTGGCTTTGATGCCTCATGATTGAGTATTGCTCTGTTCAGGTAGACTGTGATTTTGCTGTGATCTGATAGGGTTGTCAGTGGGCTGATTGTGAACTTTCTCTCTCTCTCTCTCTTTGTCTTCTGTCTCTGTCTCTCGCTCCTCTCTCTCTCTCTCTCTATCTCTCTCCTCTCTCTCTCTCTCTCTCTCCCTCTCTCTCCTCTCCTCTCTCTCTCTCTCTCGGTAGGTTGATGATGTGACGTGGGTAGTGGGTAGCTGGCATACGGTTCGTGTGCCCGGCAGTGAGAAGACCCTCCGTCTGTCTGAGCTGGAGTCGTCCAGTCTGTACGAGGTTCTGATGGTGGCTCGCAGCGTCGCAGGAGAGGGACAACCAGCCATGCTCACCTTCCGAACCGGCAAGGGTCAGTACAACACAGCACAGTACAACACAGCACAGTACAGTACAGTACAGTACAGTACAGTACAGTTACAGTACAACACAGCACAGTACAACACAGCACAGCACAGTACAGCACAGCACAGCACAGTATAACACAGCACAGCACAGTAAAGTACAGTACAACACAGCACAATACAACACAGCACAATACAGCACAGCACAATACAGCACACATAGCACAATACAATACAGCACAACACAGCACACTAAAGTACAACACAGCACAGCACAGCACAGCACAGCACAGCACAGTACAGTACAACACAGCACAGCACAGCACAACACAGCACAGTACAGCACAGCACAGCACAACACAGCACAGTACAGTACAACACAACACAGTACAGTACAACACAGCACAGTACAGTACAGTAAAGTACAGTACAACACAGCACAGTACAGTACAGTACAACACAGCACAGTACAGTACAACACAGCACAGTACAGTACAGTAAAGTACAGTACAACACAGCACAGTACAGCACAACACAGCACAGTACAGCACAGCACAACACAGCACAGTACAGTACAGTACAGTACAGTACAGTACAGTACAGTACAGTACAACACAGCACAGTACAGAACAGCACAGTAATAAGAGTACAGTACAGCACAGAACAGCACAGTAGAGTACAGTACAACCACAGCCCAGTACAACACAGCACAATACATCACACATAGCACAGTACAGCACACAGCACAGCACAACACAGCACAGTAAAGTACAGCACAGCACAGTACAGCACAGCACAACACAGCACAGTAAAGTACAGCCAGCACAGCACAGTAAAGTACAGTACAACACAGCACAGTACAACACAGCACAGCACAGTAAGTACAGTACAACACAGCACAGTACAACACAGCACAACCACAGCACAGGAAAGTACAGTACAACACAGCACAGTACAACACAGCACAGCACAACCACAGCACAGTACAGCATCAGTACAACACAGCACAGTACAACACAGCACAGTACAGCACAGCACAACACAGCACAGTACAGCACAGTACAACACAGCACAGTACAGTACAGCACAGCACAGCACAGTACAACACAGTACAACACAGCACAGTACAGTACAGGCACAGTACAACACAGCACAAGTACAGTAAAGTACAGTACAACACAGCACAGCACAGTACAGTAAAGTACAGTACAACACAAACACAGTACAACACAGCACAGTACAGTACAGTACAGTAATGTACAGTACAACACAGCACAGTAAAGTACAGTACAACACAATGCAGTACAACACAGTACAACACAGTACAGTAAAGTACAGTACACACATAGTACAACACAGTACAGTACAACATAACACAGTACAGTACAGTACAGTACAACACAGTACAGTACAACACAGTACAGTAAAGTACAGTACAAACATAGTACAACATAGTACAGTACAACACAACACAGTACAGTACTGTACAACACAGTACAGTACAACACAACACAGTACAGTACTGTACAACCACCGTACAGTACAACCCAACACAGTACAGTACTGTACAACACAGTACAGTACAACACAACACAGTGCAGTACTGTACAACACAGTACAGTACAGTACAACACAGTACAAGTACAACACAGTACAGTACCAACACAGTACAACACAGTACAGTACAACACAGTGCAGTACAGTACAGTACAACACAACACAGTACAGTACTGTACAACACAGTACAGTACAACACAACACAGTACAGTACTGTACAACCAGTACAGTACAACACAACACAGTAGCAGTACTGTACAACACAGTACAGTACGTACAACACAGTACAGTACAACACAGTACAGTACAGTACAACACAGTACAGTACAACACAGTACAGTACAACCACAGTACAACACAGTACAGTACAACACAGTACAGTACAACACAGTACAACACAGTTACAGTACAACACAGTACAGTACAACACAGTACAGTACAACACAGTACAACACAGTACAGTACAACACAGTGCAGTACAACACAGTTACAACCAGTACAGTACACCACAGTACAACGCAGTACAGTAAAGTACAGACACAGTACAACATAGTACAGTACAACACAAACACAGTACAGTACTGTACAACACAGTACAGTACAACACAACCAGTACAGTACTGTACAACACAGTACAGTACAACACAACACAGTACAGTACTGTACAACACAGTACAGTACAGTACAACACAGTACAGTACTGTACAACACAGTACAGTACAACACAGTACAACACAGTACAGTACAACACAGTGCAGTACAGTACAGTACAACACAACACAGTACAGTACTGTACAACACAGTACAGTACAACACAACACAGTACAGTACTGTACAACACAGTACAGTACTGTACAACACAGTACAGTACAACACAGTACAGTACAGTACAACACAGTACAGTACAACACAGTACAGTACAACACAGTACAACACAGTACAGTACAACACAGTGCAGTACAACACAGTACAGTACAACACCGTACAACACAGTACAGTACAACACTAAGTACAACAGTACAACACAAGTACAACACACTACAGTACTACACAGTAACACAGTACAGTACACCACAGTACAACGCAGTACAACACACAGTACAGTACAACACAGTACAACACAGTACAGTCCAACACAGTACAACACAGTACAGTACAACACAGTACAACACAGTACAGTACACACAGTACAACACAGTACAGTACACCACAGTACAACGCAGTACAACACAGTACAGTACAACACAGTGCAGTACAACACAGTGCAACACAGTGCAGTACAACACAGTACAAACACAGTACAGTAACCATAGTACAAACACAGTACAACACAGTACAGTACAACACAGTACAACACGGTACAACACAACACAGTACAACACAACACATTACAACACAGTACAGTACAACACGCGTACAACACAACACAGTACAACACAACACAGTACAACACAACACAGTACAACACAGTACAACACAGTACAACACAGTACAGTACAACACAGTACACACACACAGTACAGTACAGTACAACACAGTACAGTACAACACAGTACAAACACAGTACAACACAGTACAGTAAAGTACAGACAACATAGTACAACACAGTACAGTACAACATAGTACAGTACAGACAACACAGTACAGTACAGTACAACACAGTACAACACAGTACAGTACAACACAGTACAGTACAACACAGACAGTACAACACAGTACAACACAGTACAGTACAACACAGTGCAGTACAACACAGTACAGTACAACACAGTAAAGTACAGTACAAACACAGTACAGTACAACACAGTACCAACACAGTACAGTACAACACAGTACAAACAGTACCGTACAACACAGTTCAGTACAACAAGTACAGTTACAACACCAGTACAGTACAACACAGTGACAGTACAAACACAGTACAGTACAACACAGTGCAGTACAACACAGTACAACACAGTACAGTACACCACAGTACAAGCAGGTACAACACAGTACAGTACACAACAGTACAGTACAACACAGTACAACACAGTACAAACAGTACAGTACACCACAGTACAACGCATAGTACAAACACAGTACAGTACACCACAGTGCAGTACAACACAGTACAACACAGTGCAGTACAACACAGTACAACACAGTTACAGTACACCACAGTACAACACAGTACAACACAGTACAGTACAACACAGTACAACACAGTACAACACAACACAGTACAACACAACACAGTACAACACAGTACAGTACAACACAGTACAACCCAACACAGTACAACACAACACAGTACAACACAACACAGTACAACACAGTACAAACACAGTACAACACAGTACAGTACAACACAGTACAACACAGTACAGTACAGTACAACACAGTACAACACAGTACAACACAGTTCAACACAGTACAGTACAGTACAACACAGTACAACACAGTACAACACAGTGCAACAAGCATGTGAAGGGATGTTTCCTGTGTTTCTACCAGTTGACGTGACCATGATTCAAACTCCTCATAGCCCAAGTGTTTTAGCTAATTGTGTCTGTCTGTCTCCTCTGTGTCTGTTTCCTCTCTGTTTCCTCTCTGTTTCCTCTCTGTTTCCTCACTGTCTGTTCCTCTGTTTCCTTTATGTGTCTCTGTCTGTTTCCTCTGGCTCTCTGTCTGTTTCCTCTGTGTGTCTCTGTCTGTTTCCTCTGTGTCTGTTTCCTCTGTTTCCTCTCTGTCTGTTTCCTCTCTGTCTCTGTCTGTTTCCTCTGTTTCCTCTCTGTCTGTTTCCTCTGTGTGTCTCTGTCTGTTTCCCTCTGTGTCTGTTTCCTCTGTGTCTGTTTCCTCTCTGTCTGTTTCCTCTGTGTGTCTGTTTCCTCTGTTTCCTCTGTGTCTGTTTCCTCTCTGTCTGTTTCCTCTCTGTCTGTTTCCAGAGAAGAGCCCAGCTGTCAGTAAGAACCATCCAAGCCTCCGGTGGTATCTGTTCCTGCTAAAGTCCCAGAGGACAAGACTTTCTAATACTCACTTTGGGGTGGTCATCCCGGAAAGAGGTAAGGCAACACACACACACACAACACACACACACACACACACACACACACCACACACACCACACACACACCACACACACCACAACACACACCACACAACACCACACACACACACACACACACACAACACACACACACACACCACACACACACACCCCACACACACAACACACACACACACCCACACCACACACACACACACACCACACACACACCCGCACACACACAGCACAACACCACACCACACCACGACAGAGGTAACCAACTTCATCCTGTCAATCAATCCTGTGCTCTCCTGAGGCCAGGAGTTGTGTCCGACCATGGAAAACTCCTGGCCATGACCTCTGTCCCCCTCCATGAGATGTGTGTGTGTGGTGGTGTGTGTGTTGTGTGTGTGTGTGGTGTGGGTGTGGTGTGTGTGGTGTGTGTGTGGTGTGTGGTGGTGTTGTGTGGTGTGTGGTGTGTGTGTGTGTGGTGTGTGTGTGTGTGTGTGTGTGTGTGTGTGGTGTGTGTGTGGTGTGTGTGTGTGTGTGTGGGTGGTGTGTGTGTGTGGTGTGTGTGTTGTGTGTGGGTTGTGTTGGTGTGTGTGTGTGGTGTGTTGTGTGTGTGGTGTGTGTGTGGTGTGTGGTGTGTGTGTGTGTGGGTGTGTGTGTGTGTGTGTTTGTGTGTGTGTTGTGGGTGTTGTGTGTGTGGTGTGTGTGTGTGTGTGTGTGTGTGTGTGTGTGTGTGTGGTGTGTGTGTGTGTGTGTGTGTGTGTGGTGTGTGTGTGTGTGTGTGTGTGTTGGTGGTGTGTGTGTGTGTGTAGTTGTGGCCCTATAGCTTTCCGTCTTTTTGCTAACCCAGTCTCTCTCTAAATTCAATTCAATTCAAATGGCTTTATTGGCAAGTGAAGATAGATAATACATAAAATGAAATAAACAATAAAAATATAAATAAACAGTAAACATTACACTCACAGAAGTTCCAAAAGAATAAAGACATTTCACATTGCATATGTGTCTATATACAGTGTTGCTATGATGTGCAAATAGTTAAAGCACAAAAGGGAAAATAAATAAACATAAATATAGGTTGTATTTACAATGGTGTTTGTTCTTCACTGGTTGACCCTTTTCTTGTGGCAACAGGTCACAAATCTTGCTGCTGTGATGACACACTGTGGTATTTCACCCAGTAGATATGGGAGTTTATCAAAATGGGGTTTGTTTCTAATTCTTTGTGATCTGTGTAATCTGAGGGAAATATGTGTCTCTAATATGGTCATACATTTGGCAGGAGGTTAGGACGTGCAGCTCAGTTTCCACCTCATTTTGTGGGCAGTGGGAACATAGCCTGTCTTCTCTTGAGAGCCAGGTCTGCCTACGGTGGCCTTTCTCAATAGCAAGGCTATACTCACTGAGTCTGTACGTAGTTTGGGTCAGTCACAGTGGTCAGGTATTCTGCCACTGTGTACTCTCTGTTTAGGGCCAAATAGCATTCTAGTTTGCTCTGTTTTTTTGTGTTAATCTTTCCAATGTGTTAAGCTGTTAGGGACAGACGTTCCGCTAGCGGAACGCCTCACCAATATCCAATGTAGAGCGTGGGCGCGAATAATCAAATACCTCAAAAATGCTATAACTTCAATTTCTCAAAACATATGACTATTTTACACCATTTTAAAGACAAGACTCTCGTTAATCTAACCACATTGTCCGATTTCAAAAAGGCTTTACAGCGAAAGCAAAAACATTAGATTATGTCAAGGAGAGTACCCTGCCAAAATAATCACACAGCCATTTTCAAAGCAAGCATATATGTCACAAAAAAACAAAACCACAGCTAATGCAGCAATAACCTTGATGATCTTCATCAGATGACACTCCTAGGAATTATGTTATACAATACATGCATGTTTTTGTTCAATCAAGTTCATATTATATCAAAAACCAGCTTTTTACATTAGCAGTGATGTTCAGAAACTAGCATACCACCGCAAACTTCCGGTGAATTTACTAAATTACTCATGAGAAAACGTTGACAAAAAACATAACATTATTTTAAGAATTATAGATACAGAACTCCTTTATGCAATCGAGGTGTCAGATTTTAAAATAGCTTTTCGGCTAAAGCACATTTTGCAATATTCTGAGTACATAGGCCGGCCATCATCTCCCTAAGTTTGTTTTATTCACTGCTTTAGCACACTCTGCCAACCCAGATGTCCTAGCTGTGTCTGAATCTTGGCTTAGGAAGTCCACCAAAAACTCTGAAATCTTCATCCCAACTACAACGTTTTTCAGACAAGATAGAACGACCAAAGGGGGCGGTGTCTGCAATCTACTGCAGAGAGAGCCTGCAGAGTTCTGTCCTGTTATCCAGGTCTGTAACCCAAACAATTTGAACTTTCTACTTTTAAAAATCCCCCTCTTCCAAAACAAGTCTTTCACCGTTGTCGCCTGCTATAGACCCCCCTCGGCCCCTAGCTGTGCTCTGGACCCCATATGTGAACTGATTGCCCCCCATCTATCTTCAGGAGCTCGTGCTACTAGGTGACCTAAACTGGGACATGCTTAACACCCCAGCCATCCTACAATCCAAGCTTGATGCCCTCAATCTCACACAAATGATCAATGAACCCACCAGGTACAACCCTAATCCGTAAACATTAGCACCCTCATAGATATCATCCTAACCAACGTGCCTCTAAATACACCTCTGCTGTGTTTCAACCAGATCTCAGCGATCACTGCCTCATTGCCTGCACCCGTAATAGGTCAGCGGTCAAACGACCCTCCACTCATCACTGTCAAACCGCTCCCTGAAACATTTCAACGAGCAAGCCTTTCTAATCGACCTGGCTCTGGTATCCTGGAAGGATATGACCTCATCCGTCAGTAGAGGATGCTAGTTATTTTTTTTAAATGCCTTCCTCACCATCTTAAATAAGCATGCCCCTTTCAAGAAATTTAGAACCAGGAACAGATATAGCCCTTGGTTCTCACCCAGACCTGACTGCCCTTAACCAACACAAAAATATCCTGTGGCGTTCTGCACATTAGCATCGAACTAGCCCCCACCGCGATATGCAACTTTTTCAGGGAAGGTAGAACACCAATACACACAGGCAGTTAGAAATGCCAAGGCTAGCTTTTTTCAAACAGAGATTTGCTTCCTGCAACTCAAACTCTAAAAAGTTCTGGACATTGTAAAGTCCATGGAGAATCAGAACAACCTCCTCCCAACTGCCCACTGCACTGCGGATAGGAAACTCTGTCACCACCGATAAGCCCACTATAATTGAGAATTTCAATAAGCATTTTTCTACGGCTGGCCATGTTTTCCACCTAACTACCCCTACTGCATTCAACAGCACGCACCAACCCACAGCTACTCGCCCAAGCCTCCCCCCATTTCTCCTTCTCCCAATCCTTCAGCTGATGTTCTGAAAGAGCTGCCAAATCTGGACCCCTACAAATCAGCTGGGCTTGACAATCTGGACCCTTTCTTTCTAAAATTATCTGCCGAATAATTGCAACCCCTATTACTAGCCTGTTCAACCTCTCTTCGTGTCGTCTGAGATTCCCATAGATGGAAAGCAGCTGCTGTCATCCCCTCTTCAAAGGAGGTGGACACTCTTGACCAAATTGCTACAGACCTATATCCATCCTACCCTGCTTTCTAGGTCTCGAAAGCCAAGTCAACAAACAGATTACCGACCATTTCGAATCCCACCGCACCCTCTCCGCTATGCAATCTGGTTTCAGAGCTGGTCATGGTGCACCTCAGCCACGCTCAAGGTCCTAAACGACATCGTAACCGCCATCGATAAGAACAATACTGTGCTGCCGTATTCATTGACCTGGCCAAAGCTTTTGACCTCTGTTAATCACCACATCCTCATCGGCAGACTCAGTAGCCTTGGTTTCTCAAACGATTGCGTCGCCTGGTTCACCAACTACTTCTCTGATAGAGTTCAGTGTGTCAAATCGGAGAGCTGCTGTCCGGACCTCTGGCAGTCTCTATGGGGTACCACAGGGTTCAATTCTGGGCCAACTCTTTTCTCTGTATACATCAATGTATGTCGCTCTTGCTGCTGGTGAATCTCTGATCCACCTCTATGCAGACGACACCATTCTGTATACTCTGGCCCTTCTTTGGACACTGTGTTAAAACCCTCCAGACGAGCTTCAATGCCATTCAACTCTCCCTCCGTGGTCTCCAACTGCTCCTAAACACAAGTAAAACTAAATGCATGCTCTTCAATCGATCGCTGCCTGCACCTGCTCACCTGTCCAGCATCACTACTCTGGACGGTTTCTACTTAGAATTGTGGACAACTACAAATACCTAGATGTCTGGTTAGACTGTAAACTCTCCTTCCAGACTCACATCAATCATCTCCAATCCAAAGTTAAATCTAGAATTGGCTTCCTATTTCGCAACAAAGCATCCTTCACTCATGCTGCCAAACATACCCTCGTAAAACTGACCATCTACCAAATCCTCGACTTCGGCGATGTCATTTACAAAATAGCCTCCAATACCCCTACTTCAACAAGCTGGAGCAGTCTATCACAGTGCCATCCATTTTGTCACCAAAGCCCCACTATACTACCCACCACTGCGACCTGTCCGCTCTCGTTGGCTGGCCTTCGCTACATAATCGTCGCCAAACAACATTGGCTCCAGGTCATCTACAAGACCCTGCTAGGTAAAGTCCCCCCTTATCTCCGCTCCACTGGTCACCATAGCAGCACCCACCTGTAGCACGCGCTCCAGCAGGTATATCTCTCTGGTCACCCCTAAAGCCAACTCCTCCTTTGGTCGTCTCTCCTTCCAGTTCTCTGCTGCCAATGACTGGAAACGAACTACAAAAATCTCTGAAACTGGAAACAATTATCTCCCTCACTAGCTTTAAGCACCAGCTATCAGAGCAGCTCCCAGATCACTGCACCTGTACATAGCCCATCTATAATTTAGCCCAAACTACTACCTCTTCCCCTACTGTATTTATTTATTTTGCTCCTTTGCACCATATTATTTATATTAACTTTGAACTTTCTTCAAACTACAAATCTACCATTCCAGTGGTTTTACTTGCTATACTTTATTTACTTTGCCACCATGGCCTTTTTTGCCTTTTACCTCCCTTATCTCACATCATTTGCTCACATTGTATATAGTCTTATTTTTTTCTACTGCATCATTGATTGTATGGTTGTTTTACTCCCATGTGTAACTCTGTGGTTTTTGTATGTTGTCGAACTGCTTTGCTTTATCTTGGCCAGGTCGCAATTGTTAAATGAGAACTTGTTCTCAACTTGCCTACCTGGTTAAATAAGATGAAATAAATAAAAAATAAATAAATAAAAATCATGGCTAGCTAATTTTGACACCCACCAAATTTGGCCCTCACCAAACTCAGATTACTATAAGAAAAATTGGATTACCTTTGCTGTTCTTCGTCAGAATGCACTCCCAGGACTTCTACTTCAACAACAAATGTTGTTTTGGTTCCAATAATCCATAGTTATATCCAAATAGCTCCGTTTTGTTCCGTGCGTTCAGGTCACAATTCCGAAGGGTGACGCGGCGGAGCGCATTTCGTGACAAAAAAATTCAAAATATTCCATTACCCGTACTTAGAAGCATGTCAAACGCTGCTTAAAATCAATTGTTATGCTATTTTCCAACCGGGCGACGTTGTATTCATTGAAAGGCTGAAAGAAAAAAAATGGAGTCGTCTCGTGACATGGCATCTCCAGTGTCACTGTTCTCAGCCTGACCACTCACAAAACTCCTGCTGTTTTCGCCCAGAGACTGCAGACACCCCATTACACTTTCTGGCGCCTTCTGAGAGCCAATGGAAGTCATAGAAATGTCACGTTACGCGCAAAGGAGATGCTGTATTTTCGATTAGAGATGCCACAGAAGGAGAACAAATTGTCAGACATGGCACTTCCGGTATGGAATCTTCTCAGGTTTTGGCCTGCCATTGAGTTCTGTTATACTCACAGACACCATTCAAACAGTTTAGAAACTTTAGAGTGTTTTCTATCCAAATCTACTAATTATATGCATATTCTAGTTTCTGGGCAGGAGTAGTAACCAGATTAAATCGGGTACGTTTTTTATCCAGCCGTGAAAATACTGCCCCCTATCCCAAACAGGTTTTAAAGTATTGTCCTTTTTGTTTTCTAATGATGTGGTTGGGTCTATTGTGTTTGCTGTCCTGGGGCTCTGTGGGGTCTGTTTGTGTTTGTGAACATAGACCCAGGTTCTCCCTCTCCCTCTCTCTCTGTTTCTATGTCTCTCTCTCTCTATGTATGACTCTCTCTCGCCTTCCTCTCTCTCTCTCTCTCTCTCACAGTCTCTCTCTCTCTCTCTCTCTCACAGTCTCTCTCTCACTCTCGCTCTCACTCTCTCTCTTTCTCTCTCTCTGTGGCTCAGAGCCCAGGCAGTAAGTACCACATTCCTCTATAGCATGTCCTCCCTCCCGTCCCTTCCTCCTCCTGGATTCCGTGTTTTCTCTTTCTGTGTTTATGTTTTGTCTTTTCAGTAGATGTATGTAATGTTTTCAGTTTCACAAAGTTGTGTGTCTTTTCTTCTCAAAAGAGAAACAGTAATTTCAGTGGAGTTTGATTGAGTGGAGGTATAGTATTTCTCAGGCTCTGATTGGTTGGCTTATTTATTTTTCTCTTCCTGGTTCCAGTTCCCGAGGCCCCCTGATAGGCCCACCATCTCCATGGCGACGGAGAGTTCTGTTTACGTGACGTGGATCCCGCGGGCTAACGGAGGCTCTCCAATCACAGCGTTCCGTGTGGAGTATCGTCGCCAGGGCCGCAGCGCCGAGTGGGTCGTTGCCGCCGACAACATCTCTCCTCTCAAACTGTCCGTGGAAGTACGCAGTCTGGAACCTGGTGAGACATGCGCTCTCAGAATTAAAGGTTTAGGTTTGTTCCTAAAGGAGTACACCGCTGTCACTAGAGTGGAGTGGTGCCCTGTAAGGTCCTCCTTTCTACTTTTAGTTATCGGCACGTCACAGGAGGCTGGTGAGGGGAGGACGGCTCATAATAATGGCCGGAACGGAGCAAAGGGAACGGCATCGACCACATGGATGTGTTTGGTGTTTTAATGTATTGCATTAGATACATTCTACAGATTCCACGAGCCCGTCCTCCCCATTTTCCCCATCCTGTGAGGAGGTTGGTGGGGGCCGAGTCTTTCAGATAGTTATTTTTGGCCACCTGTGATTGTTGTACCAACCTCCTGTGAGGTACATTATTGTAATTGGGTTCATACTTCAGATAGTCTCTTTCTCCACATGTACAAAAGCATGCTTTTTGCCCTTCATATAGTACCACCCCAGTGGCAAAAGCATGTACCTCTACCATAGACCACTTCAACTGGTACAAACAATCACAGGTGGCCAAAATAACTATCTGAAAGACTCGCCCCCCCCCACTAAGCCTTCAACATAATTAATTTATATAATTTCCCATTGTGCCTTGCCCTTTTCCAGTGAATTGTAGAGGTACCACCAATGACTGTATTTGTTAGTGACAGAAACATGATGGTTGAATTTGTTCATTTTCAGTCCTGTGGACTTCTTAGGCGTATATTATCATTCACATCAAA